>NC_056743.1:871997977-872070477 GCF_019279795.1 Protopterus annectens
AGCAAAGCTGGGAAAATGCTTTAAAATATAATATACTAGATTAAGATATATATCCATTTTTGGTTTAATGATCACTTTGTAAGATTTAGTCAATGGTTAGAGGAGGGGTCCTCGGGTGTATTTATTCCCATTGTTATTGTAATACATGTGACCAGGTTTGTAAAACATTTCATTTTATTAATGAACAAAAGTCTGAAGTAGTTGGATGATATGACTGTATCAGTGAAGCTCGGACACGTCCCTGAAATTGTTTATGGACGTGAGGCTGTTAAAAAGTTCAAGGTATGATTGCAGGTGTATGGGACAGAAGAAAGTAACATTGATATGGATTTTAAAAGGCACATAACAGTGATTATACTGCTTAAAAGCTACAATTTACGAAAAAAAATAGTGTTTGTGTAATGGGTGTATGTGACCCTGAAAGACTGTATTTTAAAAAGTACACATTGAAGTTTACTACATTAAACCATATAGGGCTGAACAGGTAAATTAACTGAAAACAGTTAATCAGTTAACTTGTGTTAACTCATTTATGTTTTTACTGATTTCTTTTAATTGATGCTTCTTTTATAGTATGTTGATTTTATTGTGTTCTACTCTCCAGTGAAGGCATGTAGATAAAGTGCTATGGTGTTAAATAATAAAGTTTGTTTTTTCATTCTGGAGCTGTTTTTGTTGTATATTAATTATAATCACTGAAACCCCTTTCCTTCAATTCATTCCAAATACCTTGTCTTGCCCCAACAACCCTTCTTAAGTCCACCCTTAATTTAGTCACTAACTCCACAAACCAATCCAACCTACAAAAGGAGTAAATAAATACGGAGTAACCCTTGAAGCTTAATCGCTTCACTCAACCTCAATACTTTAGCAATCACTAAATTTTAGCTAATGGGGAATACTGTCCTTCCTTCATCAGTCAGCACTAGCATCTCCTCTGACAGCAGATTTGGGTTAAACTTAATCCCTCTGCACAAATGTGGGCCATCTACAGACCCCGGAAAATACAGACCCATAAATCTCATTAGTCTCATATGCAAAGCCATAGAAATGGTCAATAATGACATAGGAAACCTCCAGACAGTGGACCCAACCTAATTTGTTTTCGTCAAGGGCAAGTCATGCTTACTCAGCCTGGTGGGCTTCTTTGAGAAGGTCACCAAAGCAACAGATGAGGGGAAAATGGTTCACACTGCCTACCTTGACCTGGTCAAATGATTTGACAGAATACCCCACTCAGGCATTGTTGACAAACTCAGAAGGTTAGGTACAAACCCTTATGTAACCCTGTGGATAACCAAATGGCTCACAGATAGCACCCAAGAATTTGGAATTGTGGAGTCCACCTTTACAAAGAGGCCAGTCACATGCAGAGTCCCTCAGGGATCAGTCCTGGGACAGCTCCTTTTTGGCATTTACTACTCTGAAGTCAAGGCCATTGTCAATGGTCTCTGGCTGACTAAATTTGCAGATGATTGCAAATTAGGAGCTGTCTTAAATCACCCACTGATACAAATGTTCTCCAGGAAGGGCTGACTAAAACTAAGTGCCAAGAAATGCATAATAGTATCCTTCAGGACGTCACCCCCCCTGTTAACTGTCATATTGACAACACACCCCTAAGAGATGATCCAGTAGTCAGATACTTGGGGACTCACATACACAGTAATCTAGCCTTTGACCACCTTGTGTCTACAGTAGTGAAAAAATCATTCTATATTGTGCAACTTATAAACAATTTATGTCATCTAGGTCCAAAGAAGTCATTGTTCCCCTGTATTCAGCAATCATCAGACCTATCATTGAGTACAAGGACCACTTTGGTATGTACCTAACCAGGCATATCTAACAAATGGAGTGCCCACAGAGGTTCCTCACTAAAAGAATACAGGGCGTAAGTGACATGTCCTTTGCAGACCGCCTTAAAACCCTATCCCTGTATTCTGTCTCCTACAGGCTTTTGAGGGGAGATCTATGCCTGCCATACAAAGCATTGTCAGACCCCACTCTGATGGACCTCTTGCATATCCACAGAACAAACACCAGAATTATCCATTCTTATGACTTTAACCTTGCCTGCAATATAAATAGGATCTGCTAGAGAGACAGGTATGTATCTGAAAGACAACCCCTTCTCTGAAACAGGCTCCTCATCTATGTGAAGCAGATTCCTCCCTAACCTAATTCAAGTTTAACATGATCAGTTGGATGGGGAAGAGTAAATCCATCCCTGGTTTGGCACATATGTCTCTAATGAATACAAGCAGACTGTAAATGGTTCATCTCCCAAGCTCCTGCTTACACTTATCTAAGGTACCAGAATCTATCAGAGATTTGGGATGCATGGCTAGGCTTAAAAAGGCCCTTGTAGTTGTTAGCTTAGGACACAACTATGAACCTATAAGAGGTATTTTGCTCCTACTTAAGGTTAAAAAAACTTTGTCTCCTTAGCTGACAGAAGAAATACCCAAGATGAGGACAACGCAAATGGCTTCTTGCACAGCTGGTAGTAGGCAACCATGCAACATTATACTCTACTGTTGTCACTTCCTGTTCTATCAAATATTTGAACAAACTCTTTTTGAATTTATAAATGCCAGACCTAAAACAATTTTGTTCTATTAGGAGATTTCAACATTAACTAGAAGAGTAAAAGCAGGTCAACACTTTTGTTGCATCATTTCTCACTAAAACCTGAAACAATTAATTACTGAAGGCACCAGAACAAAGCCATTAAAGAACAGAAATGACCTATTCGACCTGGTGCTCACACAAGTGAACTGGGCTTCTACTCACTCCTTATGTGATCAAAGTCCCATCATCATTAACTGGTCCCTCTGGAGAGCCAAGGTCCAGCTCATTCTTAGTTATGGAAGGCTTTATCCAGAACAAGCAGACCCATAGTTATTTCTTGACATCATGCCTAGATCTGGTACTTATCCTCATTAAGCCAAGAATAAAAAAAAAAAAACTTTTTCTATTAAACTCTTTAGGCTGACAGAAACCACATACTATTACTGTTCGATGATTTGGTTTATGATGTAAAGCCTATGCGATGAACAGCAGTTTTGATTAGTAGCATTCAATTAAACGCTGCTGAATGGATGTTTTCTTCAACAATTAACCAGAGAGCCAATGCAATCTTATCTCCTGTGCATTGCAGCCAAATTCCTCACAATGATGCTTTAATAGCCATGCTCACTACCCAAGTCTTTAACATCGCAGTTACTACTGACATAGATTTATCACTGTTGAAGCTCGCCATCATTACACTTGTTCCCAACCCCCCCCCCTTAGGGGTAAAGACCTATTGCTATTTTCTACTCTTTAACCAAGAGGCTTAGAAAGCACATTTATGAGCACCTCCTCAGCTGTGTTAATAAATATAGCCTTCTGGCTCTGTCACTTTGGTTTCAGAATATCCATAACACAGTCACTGTAATTTCCTCTATCTCAGACTCTGCCTGCTCAGCCATGGAGTAACATATGGTTATTGGTGGAATCTTCGACTACATGAAGAGATTTTTTCAAAAAATCACCATGGAGTAACATATGGTTATTGGTGGAATCTTCGACTACATGAAGAGATTTTTTCAAAAAATCAGTCACCTTCTTCTAATTTCTAAGCTGCAGAAGTTGGAATTTAATCAAGGTCCTTTAGTGGGATTTAGAAACTACCTGTCAAATACGCCATTCTGTGTGTCGTCAAGTAGCTTAACACCTAATACTCTGTCCTTTGACAACAATGTCCCACAAGGGTCCTTCCTTGGCCCAATACTTTTTTCCTCTCTTTTTAATGACCTTGCCTGCCACCTCTCTGAAATCTATCTAACCTTACATGTTTACGACCTACTTCTACTGAAGACAGGGGTGTAAAGTGTAAGCATTCAATATGAATAATAGAAGGGTTCTTTTACTGTGTAACTGAGTTTAAACAAGCAGTATAGCAATAAACAAAATAAATTAGCTAGTGTACATTTTGGGATTTCATATCAAGTAGTGGTCACCCAGGCCTTGAAAGTCCATGACAAAGCCTGATACAGGGTCTCCAGCATTTTTCTTTATGGCTCTAGGATAACGCTTGTAATTAGTATAGTACTACAAATATATCCTTCTAGTAGTTCTCCTAAATTTCAGTGAAAACACCAACTCTGAGCAAACCACAGTAAGCAGCTGCATCACAGACACCATACTTTACCTGTTCAAGTTGAACATTACATTTCCCCAAATATATTACAACCCCCTCACTGGCAGGCAATGTATCAGTTTATACAAGTATTACCTTAGATCACTCATTGGTGATGTCCTGCCCAAAGTTGTGCCTTATTTCAGTGAAAAAAGTTAAAATAATCCCAAATGACACTAAATCCTGACGTCAGTAGTTTTAGTCTTGTCAAAAAAAATGCATTCAATTTGATGTCTGCAGAGCAGCGGGTCAGTGTTGGACCATCATGTTGTTTGAACTGAACTTTATCGTTAAAGAGAAGAGTGTTTTTGTGTACTCCTTGCCTGCTTTTCCATTATGTCTCCACTACACATCCAATTTTGTATTACAACAGTTTGGCATGAACAACTTCTACCTTTTGAGATCAACTACATAAATACTGACAAGGCACACATGCAAATGCTGAACTGTTTAAAGGGGTAAAGAACCATAGTTGCAGAAGCTGTTATGAGTATAAATTGTAAAATGATCACATTTTTAGCAACAGGCTAACACATGTGAACCTGACATTATAACAAAGCATTCATAATTTAGGAAAACAATACAAAAGGGAAGTATTATAAATACTGCATGACAGTAAATTCTGGTTCAGTGAAATTTGCACATCCTCTTATTTCATTTGTAAAGATATTACACAGCTAAAGTTAGCAGGCCGAAGCTTATAAAGCCCATCCAAAGGAAGATAAACCTCCCCCCAAAAAGTAGGCCTGTATTCCGCAAGACTGTCTTTCTGCTTATTTGACCCAGCTACCAAATACTTGACTAAAATGTTCCATTCTGGTTATTCTACTAATGATCCAGTAACTTCTAATTAGTGTTACAAACTGTCACTCAAAAATGGACACACTGTGTTGTTGTGCAACATCTTGCATCTGTCAGAGGAAATCACTGATAGTGCTGTTTGCTGACAATGATTCACTTATTATGGACAATTACTTTTTCTCTGTGGTTGCCTAATCGTTCATTTAGTATATATAAACAAGAAAATGGGAGGCAAAATCCCCCTTATGGGGGAGGATGCAGGAGGTTTGCTGCCTGCAAAAAAAAAAAAAAAAAAACTGTTATTGTCTTTTTGTTTTTTCATTGAGATGAAGTTATGTCTTCTTGTGTTTGCCTAACAGCTTCATTAATATGCTACGCAGTAAACCAGTGAAAAATCCTCACTTCTATGTCTACAGTCCAGTTTTCACCACTCTTACTATCTTCCAAAAATTCTTTCTATTTTTTCTAATAGTCTTTTGCATTCAGATGACATCCTTCTTGTCCTACATATGTGCCCTCTGACTTATAAACATCAGGCATCACCAGTTGTTTATCATCTATGCTTTAGCTCAACGTGCATCAGTCTAAGCTTTGGTGCAGAAGGTTATGGGTTCTTTTCTCACACAGTGTAGTTCGATTCATTTCCCAACACAGACACTGTAGCATAGCGTAATGTGGTGCTGCCCTCATTAGTGTACCAGCCTTTGTATGAGGCCTACACTGAGGCCCCATTTGTCCGAGATGGTGGTAGCTCAGCTGGATGTAAAAGATCCTATGGCAATTAGTGAAAAGAGTAGGGGAAGTTACCTGGTGCTCTGGTCAAAATTTCCCCTAGTAAGTATGGATACCAGCTTATGTCTCTCCTGAAAAGAGGCCAATGGCATAGTGGGATTAATCTGGTCAACATAGTGTAAAGAAATAAATAAATTCTTCCATTCCATATTATATGTGAAATTCTCCACAGAACTCTCTCTACAGGCCTCATGGATGCCTTCAGATAAAGCTGTAAGAAACAGATAATGCTGCAGATGATATCTCACCAGAGACTGATTCACAGTTTTAAAATGACTGCTGCTTCTCCTGAATCCATGTCTCTACTGCTCTTCAATATAATAAAAGCCTCAGCTACTTCTGCCTTACAAAATTTGGTATGTTTTGCATTCAGGATGTTTCCATTTGCCCACCTCTGTTAGTGGTCTAGCTCAGGAGGACACAGTTATCAAGATTTGAACTCCTGAAGTGAACCAACTTTCTGGGCACCATCTTTTCATCCAGTCCATTACTCAGTCTAATTTTGTATGTCCGGCTCTGTCTGTTGGACTGCCACTGCTGTCTTTTGAGTAGCGCATGAAGGTCATGCTTTTTTTCAGGCCCAGTATAAATACATACAGGACTGTAGGACACACAGACTATTCCAAAACTAGGATGCAGTGGGACAAGCCTGCTGGTGCACAAGTAGCACATCCATTTACACTGCTTGCAAACAGAGTTCAGGAACAGATTCTGGTAGCTGTTAGGTCTGGCGGGGGGGGGAGGGGGGTTAGGATGCAGTGCCTGTAGAATGATTCACTATCCCCTGGCATGGGATTGGAGAATTATATCACTTGTGCAACCTCTGATGAAGACCAGGCCCTCTTAGGCCTCTTCTTTAAATGGGCATCATTGATGTCTAGAGCACTGTTGGCAGATGCATGCACCAGGTACACTGATATCATTACAGAGATGATGCTCCTATAGTTAGGGACCTTGACCAGCCATTGCACTAATGATGGCTCCTGATTCTTCATCCATAGCTCTCACCGGACCACCAGATCCCTGACAATCTAGAATCTAAACATTGCTTACCTGGATCTAGACATCCAAAGGAGTCAGTGGGGAAAAGCCACCAAAGGGTCACATCCAGGATTTTCCAGAAATGGACAATTGGAGGATTCACATCTAGGCAGACGAGGAAATCACAGAGAAGTTGAAAACAAAGCAGGACTGACTGTAGAGAGGGTCAAGGGGCAAAAAAAAATTAATTATAATACTGTACAAATATCCCTGCATTCTGTATATAAGTTCCATACAAAAGTTGTGTACCTATTCTACCCATATTCATACATCTACATAATGCACATATGAGCACACACACAGACTTGTATGAATGTCCATGCATGTGCATGCATAAGCACACACGCATGCACACACAGTGACAGAAAACTACCATGCACTTGGGTATTCTGAAAACATACTGTATCTGTAGGTGGTCCTAGATCTGTGATCCATGCAGTGGACTGTCCAACAGGCTCTATCTTCCTACTGTGATGTTATGGAACTGAAGGATCCAGAGGTTATACCATTTGTACATATACCAGAAGTTATTTGCTAGTTTATGTAACACACTTCCAGTATCAAAATGCTTTAGAGTTCAGTCATGGAATTCCTAAAACAAAACGTAATTGTTTGTGTTGTATTTTCTTTCTCTACTAATGCACAGTGGGACAATAGGACAGTATACCATATACCAAATCACTCCTTTCAGAAGTTTGAAGTCATTCATTACAGTGGGCAGGTCTTCAGTGAGTATGTATTTACCAATGCCTTGAGATAATTTGCAGAATTTACCCCAGATGCATTGCAGATATGGAGAATTTGGCCAAGTCTACACACACACACACACACACACACACACACACACACACACACACACACACATATAGTGAGAGAACGAGAGAGAGAGCTCTTCTTCACAGCCTGAATTGTATGCAAGGGTTTTCTCTGGTACTCTGGTTTCCTCCCGAAAACATGATGGATAAATGGCTACACTAAAATGTCCTTAAATATGTTTAATTCACCCTGCCATTATTGCTCAGGTTGTGGTTTAGTTACCAAATAAATTAAAATTAATTAATAAATACAAAAATCCACATATACTAGAAGCACATTCTATGTTATGTGTCAGCTATAGAGAAACAGCAAAGTTTTGGATGCATACATGATTTTTCTTTCATGTAGCTGTAGTTCTCCTAACAGCATTATGTAGAAAGAGTGACAAGCTAGATACAAAGATGATTAACAGATACGTCTGTATAATATTTATGATATGTAGTTAGTGCAGGGTAGAAGGATATAAAAATTCTAGCTGTAATAGTCAGAGATATGAAACACTGCCACAGTTTAGCCCACACTCCTTAAGCAAAATAAAGATTACACCCACTCCCAAGCACATGTATTTTCACTGCTTCTTCACTGATAAATGGAGATCTCTTAAAGGAATCATCAGAGATGTTCTGAACCACATTGTACATAACTAGAGTTTGTGCAGCATGGGGAATGCTTGACTTTTTCAATTTGTTTACTGGCATCAGAGTCTGTTTGAAGCTGAGTGTTTAGCATAATAATGGCTTCCACTATCTGAGGAACACAGAACTCAGCAGCTGGTGCAAGTCCCACACCATTCAATTAGTAAACTAACTTCAAGAGGTTGGAGATACCTTTTATGCATAATTAATTTAATGATATCTTCATGCATTTCACTTCTTAATCCTTTTTTCCCCTCTCAGCATTTACCTTGTGATTTCAGGAATATGTAGAAAATAACTTTGGTCTTGATTCTTACATTTCCTTTGCTGTATGATATCCTGTTTTAAGGAAATTTTGCTTTTATCCATTTTTATCAAAGACTACAATGTTTTTTGTTCAGCAACTGACCACTGATTAAAATTATGACAGTGGCTTTAGTCAGAATTGAACCTAGATCTCCAAAATTCTACAGTAATAGTTGAGGTTCTATAAAACTATAAAATGTTATCCATCTGAGTAACTATAAAAAAATGAAACTATGCATATGATAGCAAGGTATACAGATGGCTTAAAAAATTACTAGATTAGAAGCAGAACAAGATGTTAATACATAACCTTTAGGTACAATACGTAGACAGGCCACGGTGGTGCAGTGGTTAGCATTGTCGCCTCACAGCAAGAGGTCTCCGGTTTGATTCTAAGTTGGAGCGCCTTCTGTGTGGAGTCTGCATGTCCTACCCGCAGTCGAGTGACGTTTAAAGACATGCAGTAGGTGCATGCGTGAATGGGTGTGCCTTCTTTGAAGGTTGGGCATTGGGCTAGCACCTTGGCACCATAAAAATCCACTGCCAATCATTAGTAGACCAGAGTTCTGCTGTGCTGACCCCTAACTGGGAAAAGCTGAAAGACATTAGGTACAATATGTAGACAGGTTCCCATGGCTAAGATGCCATAGATGTATAAACATATATATATATATATATATATATATATATATATATATATATATATATATATATATATATATATATATATATATATATATATATATATATATATATATATATATATATATATATATGTATACACACACACATTTAAAATGTAGATGCCGACAATACAGACATCAAAATACAGAGTTCACTGGGTTCAGAATTCCCCAGGAACCCTTTTGGCTGGTGCACCTCACTCCAGACGTAAAATGGCTACATGTGATTTGAACAGTTTATTGATCACTGCCAAGTGTTTGCATTTAACATTATTTTATTTACCTTCTGGCCTTACACAATCTGGGGCCTGTTTATTTGAAAGACGCTGTGGCAATGCCTCCCAGAGCATCAGATGGAGGGCTGCCAGCTGTTTTATGGGCCCCTGTTAAAATACCTGGCAGGTTACCTTCATCAATTCAGAGGTCCTTTAAATATTTTCATTTTTGGAAGGTCTGTTTTAACTGATAGAGATTCTGTTAGTCTTCATAATTTAATTTGTAGTTTTAAACATGATAGGTTGTTTAAACTGTTTTCTAACAATATTTTTTTCATGTTTTCTTCTAATTGTATAGTGCCTGGATTTAAGCATCTCATTAAATACACACCTAGATACATAAGTAAGTAGTACATTCAGTCCATTACATTTCTCATACTAAATGTACGTGTGTGTGTGTATGTATGTGTATATATATATATATATATATATATATATATATATATATATATATATATATATATATATATATATATATATATATATATATATATAGTGAGAGAGAGAGAGCACGCTCCTGAGATAGATACTACACACACACACAAACACACACACACACACACACACACACACACACACACACACACACACACACACATATAAGACCGAAAATCCACTTTTTCAAAAATGAACAGTGGATCCTCAGTTACGCGAAAGTGCACTTAAGCAAAAGTGCACTTCCATGAAGTACAGTTCAACGAACTGTTAAGGAACACAGGTGCCGAAGCACACTACAGTGGGGAAAGGGAATTTACGTGTTTCCCCATTGTAGTGCTGTCTCGGAGTTGGTATATTTAAGTAGGGGGGGGTGGGGGGTGCAGGGGGGCAAAAATAATGTTTTTTGTGTGTGTGTGTGTGTGTGTGTGTGTGTGTGTGTGTATATCTATTTGACCCCTAACCGGGAAAAGCCGAAAGAAGAAGAAGGGAGAGGGAGAGTGCCACTTAAGCGAAAGTGCACTTCTGCGAACTACGGTTCAACGAACCATTAAGGAACACAGGTGCCAAAGCACACTACAGTGGGGAAGGGGAATTTACGTGTTTCCCCACTGTAGTGCGATCTCGGTATTGGTATATTTAAGTAAGGGGGGGTGTGGCGGGTGCAGGGGGGCTTGCCCACTTGCAAAAACAATATTTCTCTGTTCTTTATTGGTTCGTTTAACCGATGTTTGCGGAAGTGCACTTTTGCGTAACCATGGGTCTACTGTTTATTTTCGAAAAAGTGAGTTTACGATTATATACAGTAGACCCATATAGATATATATATATATATATATATATATATATATATATATATATATATATATATATATATATATATATATATATATATATATATCTTGAAATGATACACAGATATGAGTATATTCAAATAGGTCAAATGCACTAATGTTGGATTACAAAGTAATTGAATGTTAGTGATCGACTTCACCATACCAAAAATGCAGGAATAACTGAACAAAAAATGAAATAAAGCAGTCTGATTTTCCATTCGAACAAAAACATTACAAGTGACTCCAGACGTAATTTATCTGAATAGCTGTTGTATTTTGGAAAGGATTCTCCTAAGGGAAGGTATAAGGTTAGGATTAGGAGCAGCAATAGTGTAAGGTTTGGCACAATTTAAAAGGAGATTAAGACGACTTCCCCTGGAAAATGTTATGGAATTAAAACACTGAATATTCTTTTAATCATTTCCATGTGAAATGGCACTAAATGCAGGATAAACATGAATATTTATGTCTATATAATTGCACATTAACAACAAAAGAAGAAACTATAAGCCAATGTTTGACCACCTCCAGTGGCTCTCTGTACACCTTAGTCAGCATCTGAAGTGTGCAACAATATGCTTTTTTGAATGAAGGGGCCGAAAGTACATTTCTGATCTGTAAGTGAATCTCAGAGTCTTTTCTGTGTTTGAGGAAAGCTTACTGCAACAGATTACAAAAATCTGTGGACTAGTTGCTACAACATGAGGCAAAACAATTACAGGGTCAGCTGTGAAGAAATAAGTTAACCTAAATGCCTTTATTGGAATTAATGGCTGGGAACCCTTGTTATTTTTAAGACAGTATATATAACATACATATTGGCTTGCTTTGTAAGGTGGGCTTTTAGCAGCTTTCTAAAAAACTGATAATCTTCTTATACTTTAATTTGGCAACTGATCCCAAACAGCCATGCCAAGGATGGAAAAAGTCCTTTCCCAAACACAGAGTAGAATTACATAAACTGCATGACTTTCTTTGTATGGTATTTAACAGGATTTGTCTCTTGCAATAAACCCTACCAGGTGGCTATAGTGATTTTGCTACTTTTTTATTTTAAATGTAACAAAGTGCTACAGGTATTTCCAAAAATGATTGTGAGTGACCTTATTTTGCTAGGAATATTAAATGTTAATTGCTTGAAAAAAATGCCAAGGGTTCACTGAGAGAGGTTGCCAACTTCAGCTCAGTTGAAGAAAGTTGACAATTTCAGACGCTGGGAAGGTTTTCTGCTCCAAATGTGTATATGGTTTGTGTTTGAGAAGTGGTCCTTCTTGGGCTTGAACAAGGTACACAGCATGAGTAAATGTAATTGAAAATGTACAATTTTACTGCAGCCAATCAGGGTTCATTTTGTACCTGGTGAAAAGCTGGGGAAAACCCATGTAGACAGATAAAATAGATAAACTCCATACAAAGACCAATGTTCCCTGCTGAATGCCAGTCACCAGATGCCATAGACATGCTTCCATTGAGCTACTATACTGCCTAAATACCTGACTGATGCTTCGTTTTAAATGCCTCGGCATCTGCTTGTGTGTGGTGATTCATCTGGTAAAAGAATATTCCAAGTTTACTATGAAATCAGCTTCATAGCTGGCATTTATACTGGTACCATTATAAAAAAGCCTAGTGACTTTAAGAAACAGTGCCAGTTCCAAGTCATATCTGTGGTACTCAAGCCAGTGATCCCAGTGCAAGAAGCCCTTTTCCTGGATAAACATTTAATTAGAATATGCCTGTGTGATAATTGCAGTGATTTCATACAGCTTATCTGTTATGTTCATACACTTTGCGATGGTACTGTATATGGTGTTGTTCTCCACATACCTGTGTTATCAGCTCTTCAAGATGAGCTTTATTGTTTTAACAGTACCAGGACGTTTAAACTGCTGTTTATACCACTTTTTCTTTTAATTGCAGAATGCCTTGATTTAGGCATGCAATTGAATAAATAAAATGGTTATCTTAGTTTTCAGGAGCTGCATTATATCTGTACCATTAAAGGTTGTTTATAATATTGTTCATAGCACTTAATATTTTTCTACTCACCTTCACTCTGTTTGCAAATCAGAAACAGAACTAGTAAGCAGGCCATTTGTGTGTGGCGTACATGACAAATCATGGCTGGCATAAATGGTTAAGGTGTTTACATCACAAACACAAGGTATAGAGTTTAATTCTCAGCTTTTGGAAATTGATGAGGTCTAAAATGGCTTGCACAACAGTTAGCCTAGTACCTATCTATGAACCAAATCAAAAGAAATTAAGACAATTATACCACATACGTCACATTTAAATAAGTTAATATCACTGCTCATAATCAAAAGCTTTGCCACTGTTATAATTCTCTGCTTCTCATTTAAGTACCCTGACCTAAAACTTTGCATTGCAAGAACTACCAATGTATTTACCCTGCAAACAAAGTGCATTATTTGTTTAAAATGGTGATATGGTCTTTATCAAAAATTTGGAAACATGCACACAATGTCTCAATGTCTAACTTTACACATTTTACGTACTGTTATATTATTACCTTTGTCAGGTATTATGCAGTACGTGTTTCACAGTTCTGTTTTGAAATTACTAAAATTTTATACTACTAGTTAGTTTTATAGCTCAAAATTGAGAAGATCGTATGAATGAATTCACATTTAGGCTCATATCCTTTTACAATCCTGAGGTAACTTCTTTATTCTACTTACAGGAGAGCATTTTTTTCTGCAGTTTATGGATGATTCATAGGTTCAAGAGTTTACGGATGATAGCAGAGTTCATAAATTAATACTAGGTTAGCTACCCTTGTGAGTCATTGTATGTAAGCCTAGCCAATTTCTCTCAAAGGTGAAAATCAAATCCTATACTTTATATCAGTAAGGTAAGCACCTTAACCATTATGCCAACCACCAATCCCTCAGTGAATTTAGTTATATAACTTGCATACCTCTCAACCTCTTATTGCAAGAAATCTGGACAAAGACAAAAATAATGTGGGGAAAAAGGTCCCAAAACACGGACAGATATTGCTCTTATTCATTCATTTTCTGAAAATCTGTTTTCAATCAATTTCTGAAAGATATGAAGTCTGAAACTCAAATGGCTTTCAATTTAGTGACTTCATTCCTCAATGATTTGCCAGAAAACCACAAATTTTATAAGGAATAGACCAAAAATTTGAGGCAAAAATCTGGACGGTTGTGAAATATGATTACTAGACTTATAACAAGTTTGAGATGCTGCGACATCATTAATGCACTTGTATAAACAATATCTTATTGCTCTTTTTGCAACATATTACTAAAGAAATATGCTTACTGACAGCTGCATATTTGCTTTGGGGGAGGCATCCAATAACTCCCCCAAGCCTGTACTCCATTTCTAGATTAACAACATTCAACAGGTGCTATTAACCCAAAGTAAATGGTTATGGAGGTTGTCAGGACTGGACTGAGGCCATGGTGCTTATGTAAAGCATTATAATGTAATAAAATGTGATCAGTAAAGCAATGCACTCATGGAGAGCCTGTTGTTTAATGTCCAGAGGGGTAGGAAGCCAGTCATAATTTAGATACATAAATATCAATACAGATAGCATAGTTCTCGCAAAAAAATAAAAAAAATCCTATCCCTATACTCGTTTCCCGCCTTTCTAGATCTAGTAAAGTCCAGCTTTCAGAGTTTACTGAATTCTGGGCTGTTTGTAAGTTCCTGTGTTGCCCAGACCTTTCTAAGATAGAGGGAAGCTTCTCTGTTCATCAGTGAGAGTGGTGAGCTTTGGAACGGCCTATCTGTCGCTGGAGTAGTGGTTTCAAACCAGAAACAGTAGTTATATTGGCTGTTTTGGGCTTCTGTCCCTTTCATCTTTCTGCTTAAAAACCTATGTTTGCGCAGTTTTTGTGCTTGTATTACCTCAGCAAGAGCCTGCCCGGGTGTCCTGCAGAGTTCTACAGCAACAGAGAGTGAAAAGGAGACTTTGAGTGGATTAAGTACCTCTATTTTGCTTTTTATTGCTTGATAGTGCTAGCCACATTGTTCCAAATGCTTTTTTATTAACTGTCACTTATCTGAACTGTTTTTTTACCAAATACTGTTTGCACTTTAAAGTATTTGTTTTTAAGCATTTTTTCATATGTTTAACTGTAAAAGGCTACTCACTCAAGTGTGATAGCCTATTATCCATGTTAAAAGTGTTTATTTGCTGTTTTGAATTAACTTTTTGGAAAAAAAACCCAAAAAATCCTATCCCTATACTCGTTTCCTGCCTTTCCAGATCTAGTAAAGTCTGGTTTTCAGAGTTTGCTGAATTCTGGGCTGTTTGTAAGTTCCTGTGTTGCCCAGACCTTTCTAAGATAGAGGGAAGCTTCTCTGTTCATCAGTGTGAGTGGCGAGCTTTTGACAGCCTATCTGTCACTGGAGGAGTGGATTTAACCCAGAAACTGTAGTTTTATTGGCAGATTTGGGCTATTTCTATCCCTTTCACCTTTCTGCTTAAAAACCCGTGTTTGCACGGTTTTGCGCATTATGCAGCACTGCTTAGCTAGGATTAAACTATTCTCTGCACCATAAAGTCTCCTCTTCAGTTTTTCCCTTAGAACTAGCCAGATTCTTAGTTTTAGCACTTGAATTTGCTTCCTCGTGCTCCGCACTAGTTCAGAACTTGTTGTAAGCCCTATATAAGTTATAAACTACTACAGTACTCAACCTTCCTCATTACCTAGAGGAAAACAGTTTTTGTACTTATCTTCCTCATTTGCTTGAGGAAAACAGCTCTTCTACTTACTTTCTTCACTTGTCAAGAGGTAAATAGTGTCTATTCAGGCATGTCCAAGGGACAGCTCCTGGTGTTCTCTCCTGTCTACCTGATGAATTTGGGCATCTTGGGGCAATGTAGCAATTGCCTCATGTACACCGACAACCCTCTCCTCCTACCATCCAACACTACAACCTGTGAGAGATGCATTTATCTAGCCAAACTGGAGTTCAACCCAAGACTGAACTTGTCAGTCAGGAGGAGAAGGCAAACACCCACTCCATAGCACACACACCACATAGTCCCAGTACATCTACATCACCAAGACCCACACAGATACACAAAATCATTCTCAGAGGCTCTCAATAAGAATATACCAAATAACAGAGACCTCCAAAGCAGAAACGCAAGCAACCTTCAGCCCTCATCACAACCTGAAAGACACACAACACACAGACTCAGTGTGCCACTCAACCGCTGCCCAATAGGCAAATCTACATATCAAACACATTGGTCATAGGTGACTCTATAGTCAGGCACACTGATGTTCCACTCACTAGAATAGACAAGGAGAAGGTTACTGTTAGCTGCCTGTTGGATGCCAGGATCTGCCACATAACCCACGCACTCAGGTCACTCCAAAACAAGTACAAATATGACTCAGTCATTGTCTATGTTGGTGTGAATGACCTGAGATGTACCTCCCTGGATTACATGAAAAGAGACATGGAGGAGCTCTCTGTTCATGTAATCCAGGCAGGTATGACCCTAGCCCTGAGTAGCATCCTACCTTCACCCAAATTGATACCGCAATACAACAACAAAATGATTGACTTCAACAATTGACTAAACTTCTGGTGTCATTCAAAGGGGATCCAGTATTTGTCTGCCTGGGACAACATGGTTGACAGACCATGATGCATTGCCAGAGATGGCCTGCACTCGTTACCCCTGGGATTCTGGATACTGGCTAAGGCTCTTGCCCCTTCTATACTGCCTTTTTTAGGCAAAGCTCAAAAAACAAAAACACCACCATAACTGATACAGGCAAGCAAAAACTGAGGGTAATGCTACTCAACGCTAGAAGTCTAAACCTCAAAATGCGCTCACTCAAGGCACTCATTAAAATGGTGAATATCGATATCTGTGCAGTGAATGAAACCTGGTTCAAGGCTCCAAAGAGCACCCCTGCATTACCAGGATATAACTCATACCATACCTTTCGGCCATCAAACCAGGACCTGAACACCAAGGGGGGAGGTGTGTCCATATTCATTAAGGACAACCACACCTCCAGGCTAGTTGCCCAACATAATTCATCTGAAATTATCCAAGTGCAACTAACTCTGTGCAAAACTGCAATCCATATTGTATCTTGCTACAGATCCCCCACCATGTCGCAGGATTCCCACTCCTCTTTTCTTGACATAATAGAGAATATCAGGGTCCAACCAAACACCCTAATATTGGGAGATTTCAACTACCCCACCATTTACTGGGAAAACTACTCTTATACTAACTCCTTTTCTCAATGCTTCCTAGAATTCATAAACTCCAATGCCCTGGATCAATTAGTCCACACCCCTACCAGGGGCAAAAATATCCCAGACCTAGTACTTACCAACAGGAGTGACAGGTGCTCCACACCCGAAGTCAGCTCCTCATTGGTCAGATCCAACCATAAACTAATCACCCTAGATATCCACATCCCGCCCCCACCCCCAACTAAGGAAACCACAGAAAAAAACTTCTCCAAAGCAAACTTTGTGCTACTTCAGGCAGAAGTGGCCAATTTCATAACACCCATGCAGATGGACAATACAGTTACCACTGCATAATCTTATACAAATGCACTCTATAAACACCTGCATGGGTGCATGGATTGTACCATCACTAATAGAACCAAGAAGCAGTCTTCTCAAAAAAAGGAAACCAATCTGGTGGTCCTCTGCTACTAACAAACTCTACAATAGAAGGAAGAAATTGTTGCAAAAGAGAATAAAATCCCATGAGTGGAGGAGCTCCCTGGTCAGCCTCAGCAAGAAGCTGAGATCTCTCATAAAATCCTCCAAAGTGAACTATGAAAATAAGATTGCCACTGAATCTAAGGACAACCACAAAGCATTTTACAGCTATGTCAAGAATCTCAATGGCAACACCCAGATCTGCTCTGAGCTACAGCACAATGGCACAAAATTCATGGAACCAACTAATATCACCAACATCCTGGCTGATAGGTTCAGTGCCAACTTTACCCCCCCCCCCAGGTTCAGTGACAACTTTACCCCCCCATCTCCTAAAGGGCCCATATCCATATCAGATGAATGCAGTTCCCCTACATATCACAACTGAACAGGTGAAAACTGGGCTATCAAAAGCCAAGAACACAGCATCCATGGGATCGGTCAATATCCCTGGCTGCATTCTACATGAGCTTCAGAATGAACTAGCCCCCTACCTAAGTATCATGTTCAATCATAGCCTCTTGACAGGCTTTGTACCCACTGAATGGAGCACGGCAACAGTTGTACCACTCCACAAAGGGGGAGCCACCATGAACCCCAGGAAATATCACCCTATTAGCCTGATGAGCCTGGTCTGCAAGGCCATGGAGCATATTATCATGGAACTCATAAACAAGGATATTGGTAACCTCCAAACTCTGGACCCCACCCAGTTCAGATTTGTGAAGGGCAGATCATGTCTTCTGAACCTGGTCGACTTCTTTGAAACAGTCACCAAAGCCATGGACGAGGGTAAGGTCTACACAGCCAATCTCGACCTTGCCAAGGCTTTCAACACCATCCCCCATTCTGGTATCATAAATAAACTCACCAAGATGGGTATAAATCCGGACATTGCAATATGGGTTGCCAACTGGCTCACAGACAGAACCCACACTGTAAAAATCACAAACTTTAAAACTGACTCCAAACCTGTGACAAGTGGAGTACCACAAGGTTCAGTCTTGGGTACCCTCCTGTTTGGGATCTACCTCTCGGAAGTACAGGCCAACACAGAGGGCCTCTGGCTGACAAAGTCTGCAGATGACTGCAAATTGGGTGCCATAGTCGAGTCCCCAAACGATGTGGACATCCTTCAAAAGGGCTTCACCGAGACTGATGCCTGGTATTAGAGCCATGGCCTCAAGCTGAATGCCAAAAAATGCATTGTCATCCCCTTTGGTAAAAACCCTGTATCCATAGACTACCACATAGGTGGCAGAGACCTTGGGACGCTAGTGGACAGTAGCCTCTCCTTTGATAATCACATCACTACAGTAGTCTGGAAATCCTTCTACGTAGTACACTTCATCATGAAAAGGTTCTCATCCACGAAAAAAAGAAGTCATTGTCCCCCTTTACTTGACTCTCATCAGACCCATTATAGAGTACAACGGCCCATTTGGAATGTACCTTACAAGGCATCTGCAGCAGCTAGAAAGGCCACAAAAATACCTCACAAAGAGGATTATGGGACTAAAACAGTTACCCTACACTGACTGCCTCAAAAAACTCCGGCTTTACTCCATAGCAGATCGCCTACTCCAAAGTGATCTCTACCTAACATACAAAGCTATGTCAAACCCTGAGCTGCTGGACATGCTACACCTAAAGAAATCCCAATCCCTCATAGCCACACGCAGTAGAAACCTAAACCTTGTCACCACAATTAACAGAACATGCTGGAGGGATAGATTCCTGTCTCATAGACTTCCCATACTCTGGAGCAAACTAACTATCTATGTCAAGCAGAGCTCATCACTAGCACTCTTCAAGAAAAATCTTGAGTGGATGGGCAACAGGAAATTCACCCCGGGCATCACATTGGTGGCCTTGCTAGACAGGGCGCAGGTAAATAGCATCCATGGGTGGTGAAAGCCAGGGACACTTATTGGCTAGGCTTACATAGGCCCTAGGGCCAATAGCCTAGTACCTACCTATGAACCTATAAGTGACTAATAGAATGTTCTGTACTATGAGAAGGTGGAGCTTTTTTTCACATTGCTCAGTGAAATTTAGAAACACAAATATGTACTCTTTTATGATGCTCTGTAATATGCAAATTTTAAATGCATTTCTGCACTTAATTTCACTGCATTTTGCACTGCCATCGTCAACTCTGGTTCTGTGTTACACATTTTGCACATCATAGTACTGAAGAAAGGCTAAGGGATATGATAAAAACATTATATGGGCAAAACATATACATAGGATCTGAACAGGAATTGTATAATAAAATAAGCCTTAGTGGGATGCTTCTATATAATTTATTTTTTTTGGGGGGGTAGGTCAGGGGAGCTTCAGACAAAAAACAATTTGCCATAGATAGGCAGCAGTGTTGGATCAGATGTGATTGCATTCCCACCTACAAAATTTGAACAATAGTGTTATCACCACATGACACCCCTTACATAAGCATCCAGCCATGGATTTTTAGGAATGTGAGTCACTCCACAAAAAGACAAACTGCTGCAAACTATCCCATGGTTAGAAGTGAAAACAGCACATCTGTCAGGGAGATCAGAGACAGGACAGTGATAGCATCGGTGTTGAAATAGCTGCATCCCAGTACATCTGCATCTCTCTCAGCATGGATTAGAACATCAAAACAGATGTATGTTGACAGAAGTATTTTTGTGAGAGTCTGTTGTGGGGAAACAGAATAAGAAGTACTTAATTCCCACACCTCAGCTTCTGATCATATCAAATGCTGCATTTTAGGTCCCTCTTATAATTGGAATTCAAACAGCACTACCATGCGATTAGAAACAGGCCCTGTAATTAAAGTACGAGCAAATATATGGCCTATATAGCCAATCATGTGAAGGTTGGTAGGGGGTTAATGTCAAGGGTCACTCGTAGCACACTCACAAGGAGTAGTCTGGTGGTTCTCCAGTTGCCTGGTAACATATATCCAAATTGTAGTATCCCTCCATTTTATATACAGGTTTTGTGAACAACATATTCAGCCTCAGTGAAACATCCTGACCTTTCCATTATGTTGATCACACAATGCTTTGTCGGTACCAAATGTGTCTGTTGGCAAGGCTAACCCGTAAAGTACATTCAGTGCCATTCACAAATGACTCATGCATATCAGATGACATCAAAAAATCTATTTCACTTTAATGTCATTTGAAAATGCAAACTTCTTTGCTATTATAGCCTGTAAAGTCAGTGTTACTGAACAAGTCTACATTGCCTAATTGCTTGGATTCAATCTGTGAATATCTAAGTTCATGCCATGCCTAAACTAACCAAGCATTAGGTGTTTGCTAAAGTTTTTAGGCTTTTATAAACAGTCAGTGCTCCAAGAGCTTCAATAGCCTATCAGTCTCCTAGCTTCACATATACAATACATCACATACTTTGTAATTTGAAGTCTGCTTTAAAGTACTCTTTTGAACAAAGCTATAACAAACAAGAAAAAATGATAAGTTTGGGGCAGATTGACAGACCACAAATCACCACTGTGAATAACTGTAATCTCTACGTCAACTGATGCTTATCCAAGCTGGTAGCTGTTGTCCTCATTAAGCTATCCCTTACCGTGTCCTGCTCAGTGTCGCTAAACCCATCCAGAGCTGACAGTCTTGTAGCTCCAACCTGCCTGTTGTTCCTTCTTCATACTGCAGCTTTAGGGACCAGTTATACTGCACCTGTGGGTCAGAATAAACTTCCACAGCCCATCTGACAGTAATCATCTAAAGTACCTTTCAAGCAATCCGCAAGGCCCGAATTCATATCAGTACATGTAATTGTGAAATAAACTGGAAGCAGTTTGGCTTCTGTTCATTTAAGCTCTCTCTGACTAGTTTACTGTCAATAATTATTCAGACAAATATCGCTATAACTAACATTCTCTTGTTTAACTCCCTTCTACCTTACCACCTTTACGTTCCACAGTCAGTATGTTGTACAAAAGCAGTACAATATATAATAACTATGTGCAAGCCTAGATATGGTAAAACTTAGTCGAGACTTAATTATCGCAGCTTGTTCTCGCTTGTAAATAAGGAGCATTATTTAAACTTTTGGTCCGACTACGAAGGTACTTATTTTCATTGTCCAAAACTATATGCTATCATACATCTCAAATGGCCAGATTTTCGCAGCATGTCCAGATTTGTGACTTGTATTTTTGGTCTTTTCCTAATAGAATTTGTAGTTTTCTGACAAATCATTAAGGATTAAAGTCACCAAATCATGACATACATTTGAGTTTCAGACTTTATATTCTTCAGAAAATGCATGTGAACACAAATCCTTTTATTTTAACAACTTCCTATGTTTGTAAGAGCAATATTTAAAATCTGCCCTTACTTTGGGGTATGTGTCCACCGATTATTTTATGCTATGTCCAGATTTCTTGCACTAAGAGGTTGAGAGGTACGTATGCTATAATTACACCCATGGTGGATGCTTATGCTTTATGTACTATAATAAAATTCTGCTTTGTATAGTCAATCCAACTTCTAAATTCTGTTTAAGTAGCAAGGCAGCAGTAAGATGAGCAAAGCAGATTACACTTCCTTATCCCCAGCCACAGTTCCCAGTTCATTCTGCAGGAATGCCAAGAATTCATAGGTAGGTACTAGGCTATCTGCCCGAAGGCATTTATAAGCCTAGCCAGAATGTGTTGGCTTTTGCCGCCCCCTTAGATTATTTCCCCATGCCTCTGTCCAGCAGAGCCACTGAAGTGATCCCCGGGGAAAACTGTCTGTTTCCCATCCACTCGTCAAGGTTTCTTTTGAAGGGTGTTAGCGAGGAGCTCTGCCTAATGTAGATTGGGATCTTGTTCCAAAGCATGGGAAGTCTCTGGGGCAGGAATCTATCCCTTCAGCATGTCCTATTTATTGTTGTGGTGAGGTTTAGATCCCTAGAGCATGTGGCTCGAGGGGATAAGGTTTTCTTTAGGTGGAGCATGTCCATCAGTTCTGGGTTGGACATGACCTTGTATGTCAGGCAGAGATCACCTCTGAGGAGGCAGTATGCAACCGAGTACAGCTGGAGTTTCTTCAGTTGAGCTGCATAGGGCATCTGTTTGAGGCCAGTGATACTCTTGGTGAGGTACTTCTGTGGTCTTTCCAGCTGTTGCAGGTGTCTTATAAGGTACATTCCAAATGGGGCGTTGTATTCTATGACGGGTCTGATGAGTGATGTGTAGAGGGGCACAATGACCTCTTTTGATCTTGATGCGAACCCTTTTGTGATTAGGTGGGCCACGTAGAAGGATTTTCTAACCACTTTGGCAATGTGATTATCAAAAGTGAGATTACTATCTACTTGGGTCCCCAGATCCCTTATTACATCTTCCGTATTTAGGGGACTACCACCTATGTGGTAGTTTGTGGGTACTTTGTTTTTTCCAAAGGAGATGACTATGCACTTTTTGGCATTTAGCTTGAGGCCATGATTTTGACACCAGGTATCCGCCTCAGTGAGACCCCTTTGGAGGATGCCTGTGTCAGCTGTAGAGTCAATTATAGCCCCTAGTTTGCAGTCATCGGCGAACTTGGTCAGCCATAGTCCTCCTGTGCTTGCCTGCACCTCTGAGAAGTACATACTGAACAGGAAGGGTCCTAGGACTGAGTCCTGGGGAATGCCACTTGTAACGGGTTTAGAGTCGGACCTAGCTCCTGCAACTCTCGCCATGTGGGTTCTGTCCGTGAGCCAGTTGGCAACCCATCTTGTGTCGTAGAGGTTTATGTTCAGGCTGGTGAGCTTGTCTATAATACCAGAATGGGAAATAGTGTTGAAGGCCTTAGCGAGTTCTAGGTAGTCTATGTGTACCACCTTTCCCTCCTCTATAGCCTTGGTAACTGTCTCAAAGAAGTCCACCAGGTTTAGGAGGCATTATCTGCCCTTAACAAAGCTGAACTGGGTAGGGTCCAGTGTTTAGAGGTTCTCAATGTCTCTGTTAATGAGTTCCATGATGATGCGCTCCATAGCCTTGCAGACCAAGCTAGTCAGGCTTATAGGGTGATAGTTCCTGGGGTCTGTTGTGTCTCCACCTTTGTGGAATGGAATAACCGTTGCTGTGTGCCACTCTATGGGTACATAGCCTGTGGAGATCCTGAGTTTGAACAGTTTGTTTAGGTGAGGGGTTAGTTTGTCTTTGAGCTCATGTAGGACGCAGCCTGGGACATCGTCCAGTCCCATTGATGCTGTGTTTTTTGCTTTGGAGAGGGCTGTTTTAACCTGAGTTTCTGTGATTTCAGGGACTCTACATTCTTCTGGTATGGTTACAGGCCCTTTTGAGGATGAGATGGGGGTGAAGTTTGCACTGAACCCATCTGCCAGGATGTTGGCGATATCGGTCAATTCAGTGTATTTTGTGCCATTCTGCACTAACTCTGAGCAGATCTGAGCATTGCCACTTAGATTAATGACACAGCTAAAGAATGCCTTATGGTTATCTTTGGAGTCTTTAGCAATTTTTCTTTCAAAGCTCGCCTTGGATGATTTTATGAGGGATCATAGTTTCTTGCTGATACTTATCAGGGATGTCTTCCCTTCTTGGGATTTTACTCTTTTCTGTAATAGTTTCCTCCTTCTATTGTATAGCTTGTTTATGGCAGGAGTCCACCAGACTGGTTTCCTTTTCTTGGAGGAGTGAGTCTTGGTTTTGCTTGGGATGGCACGATCCATGTATTCTTGTAGGTGCCCATAGAGTGCATTAGTAAAGGATTTTGCAGTTTGGACAGTGTTATCCTGCAGCATGGAGGTTTGGAAACTTTCCACCTCAGTCTTAAGTAACGTGAAGTTTGCTTTTGAAAAGTTTTTCATGGTGGTTTTCTTGTCCAGGGATGGGGGCGGAATGTGGATATCCAAAGTGATTTGTTTATGGTCAGATCTAACCAGCGAGGGGTTGACCTCCGGTGTGGAACACCAGTCACCCATGTTGGTGACGACCAGGTCCAATATGTTGCCACCTCTGGTGGGAGTGTTGACCAGTTGAACCAGGGTGTTTGAGTTTATAAATTCGAGGAAATGTTAGGCAAGGGAGTTATTACTTGAGTAGTTCTCCCAGTTAATGTTTAGGTAATTAAAATAACCGAATATTAGGGTGTTTGGTAGGACCCTTATGTTTCCCAGTGTTTCCAGAAATGCAGAATGGGGGTTCTGGGACATGGTGGGTGATCTGTAGCAAGCTACAATTTGAATTGCAGTTTTGCCCATTGTTAGTTGCACGTGGATGATCTCTGAAGCATCGTGCTGTGCCACTAACCTGGAGGTGTGGGTATCCTTGATGAATATGGGTATGCCCCCGCCTTTTGTATTTCGGTTTTTGTTCTGTGGCCAAAATGTATGGTATGAGTTGTAGCCCGGTAGTGCTGGGGTGCTCTCTGGAGCCTTAAGCCAGGTTTCTGTTACTGCACATATATCGATTTTCTCCATACTGAGGAGTGCCTCGAGTGCATGCATTTTGGGGTTTAGACATCTGGCACTGAGTAGCATTATCCTCAGTTTTTTGTTACTTGTGCTATTTACGGCGGTGGGTTTGTCTTTTGAGCCTTGCCTAAAAAAGGCACTATGGGGGTGGCAAGAGCCTTGGCCAGTATTCGAAAGCCTAAGGATGACAGGTGCAAGCTGTCTCTAGCAAAGCAGCGTGGCTTGTCGAGCATGTCATCCCAGGCAGACAGACACTGGATCCCCTTTGAATGACACCAGAAACTTAGCCAATTGTTGAAATCAAGAATTTTTTCTTTATACTGTGGTATCATTCTTGGTAAGAGCAGGATGCTACTCAGGGTCAGGGTCATACTGGCCTGGGCTATGTGATCAGAGAGCTCTTCCATGTCTCTTTTCATGTAGTCCAGGGAGGTACAGCTCAGGTCATTCACACCAACATGGACGATGACAGAGTCATATTTGTACTTGTTCTGGAGTGACCTGAGTGCTTGTGTTATGAGGCGGATCCTGGCACCCGACAGGCAGCTAACAGTAACCTTCTCCTTATTCAGCCTAGTGAGTGGGATGTCAGTGTGCCTGACTATAGTCCCCTATTACTAGTATGTTGGGTATGTCATTTTTCCTTAAGGGCTGTAATTGCATGGCATACTGGTTTTGTGAAGTATGTGTTTCATGGTTTGTGTTGGGGGGGGGAGGTTGCTTGGATGTTTGCTTTGGATGTCTCTGTTGGTTTTGCAGATTTTTATTTAGAGCCTCCGAGTATGTTTTCATGTATTTATGTGTGTTTTTTGCCGGTGCTGGTTTAATGGGTCTATGTGAGACTGGTTGTGTGATGCAAGTATTTCCCTTCTCCTCTTGACTGTCAGTTCCAGTCTTGGGTTGAGAGAGCTTAGCCTCCAGTCTGGCTGTATAATTGCATCTCTCACATATATTAGTGTTTGGTGGTAGGAGGAGGGGGTTGTCTGTGTACATGAGGCAGTTGTAACATTGCCTCAAAATGCCCAGATTCACCCATTGGACTGGAGAGTACACCTGAAACTGCCCTTTGGACATGCCTGGATAGGTACAGTGAACTGTTTTACTGGATGGCTGGTAAGGTCGAATAGAGAGCCTTGTCCTTCTGTACAGTACAGGAGGGTCGAGTGCTAAGTGTTTGCTATAGGTTTTGAGCAAGTGCCGAATTCCCAAATAAGAGCTACAGTCTTTCTATTGTGCCTAGGTCTACCCCAGTGCTTCCTCCCAGTGGGCTATGCCTGGCAACATCCTGTAGAGGTGCCCAGGGGTATCATCCCAACAGACCTAAACCACCTCAACTGATTCATTTCAGTCTAGAGAAGCAGCAGATGTACTCAGAGATACTTCCAGATTGCCTGTCTCAACACTTTATCTGTTTAGTTGTCCCTGGTTTTCACAGACCCTTCTTGATTTTGCCCACATTTTTGCCCTGTACCTCATAAAAGTTTGATTACAGTCAGTCAATAATGCTAGATATTAAAGATTCATACCTATTACAGATAAAAAATGTTGTTCTATTAACTCTGTAACAGAATTATAATAATATTTAAAAAAACGTTCCTGATTTTTGGGCCTGTGACCCCCTATTACTTTTGGCTTTGTCCAGAATTCCTGAGCTAATAAACCTCAATCTAATCCATTCAGACAGTACCCAGTGCTAATGAATATTGGGGGGTTAGACACTCTACCCTCATAGTAAACAGACCCCAAGGTACTTAAACTCCTCGATTTGACATAGCTGTTCCCCTCTCGTGTAGAGAGAAATATTGTAATTTCCAGGAGAAAACCATTACCTCTGAACTGGTGGTGCCAATTATCAGCCCACCCATTTCATACCTACTGATGAGCCGCTTCAATGTCTACAAGATGTCGCAGGATGAGCTACTTCAGTGTCTACAAGATGTCGCAGGATGAGCTACTTCAGTGTCTACAAGATGTCGCAGGATGAGCTACTTCAGTGTCTACAAGATGTTGCAGGATGAGCTGCTTCAGTGTCTAAAAGATGTCGCAGGACGAGCTACTTCAGTGTCTACAAGATGTCGCAGGACGAGCTACTTCAGTATCTACAAGATGTTGCAGGACGAGCTACTTCAGTATCTACAAGAAATCGCAGGACGAGCTACTTCAGTGTCTACAAGAAATCGCAGGATGAGCTACTTCAGTGTCTACAAGATGTCGCAGGATGAGTTACTTCAGTGTCTACAAGATGTTACAGGATGAGCTACTTCAGTGTCTACCAGATGTTGCAGGATGAGCTACTTCAGTGTCTACAAGATGTTAGTTGCTTGAAGCCAAGAGGATAACATCTTCCACAAAGAAAAAAGCTACAACCCTCATGTCCCAAACTGGATACTCACCAAACCTTGACTATGTTTTGAAATTCCATTTATGAAATCATCAACTGTAGAGGTGCAAGACTCATCCTTGCTGGAGTCCTATGTCTATACTGAATGCATTTGATTTAATACAAGGAACACACAGTCCTTAGTGCACAAATGTAAGGAACAAATGACATACAGCAGTGGCCATGATACCATACTGTTATGGTACTTCCTGCAAGACTTTCCAAGGTACACAATTATAAGCTTCTTGAGGTCCATCAAATACATATAAATCATACTGTGTCCACACCCACCTCAACCCAATGTCCATGCAATGGCCAAATCCTGTACTGCACTGTTGGAAAGTAATCTATACTGTTCCATCCATATTAGATGTTGAACTGTTTGAACTACTGGATGAAGGGTTACAAACTTCTCACTTATTTTTCTGCTTTCTTGCTGTTGTGCTGCTAATGTGTGTGCCAATCTTATTTGTCTGAGCAGTACTTGTAAGCACACTCCCTAAGATGCATGCTATAATCATTGCCACGAAGTAGAGCTCAAACTGAATTTTAGTAAGTCTTATAAATGCCAAGTTAACATCCATTCAATATGTAGTGACTATAATTATTATTCAGCGAATAACAAAACTATTAATTGTTTATACTGACATCTGCACTCCTCAAGTCTCCCTTAAAAAGGGCAATTTGCTCTGAGATCTTATGGGTCACTTAATAAACAGTCACGTTTTTGTTAGTTGATATTAAAATATTTTTGTTACTTAAACCTCTGGTTAACAAAAAGAGTTAAAGTGCAATTGCTGGCTTAATTATTGGGTTCAGTCATCTCTATCTCTGGTACAGAATGCCATTTCATAGAGGGTCACAAATCCTGGGACATCATATTACTGAAAGTCAGCACAGAAGAGCACTTCCCAACTGCGCATGAGCTAAAAGTGAGATCTTCACTGGCATTGATTGATACCAGTGCCGAAGTCATGCTGACATGGCTCCACCAAGCCTGTTAATCTTTATTCTCAAACACAGTGATCCAACAGAAACTGTAACCCATGGCTTTCAGGTCTAAATGTTTGACCCATGAACTCATCATGAAACAAAGCAGAAACTCACAAACTTCTTAGTCTGCATTTGCAATAAATTTGGAGAACCTAATATGACACAGTAGTCAACAGAGCTCCCCCTTCACCTCCTTGAGCCCAGATTTGACAAAGCACCCGCTCACTAATTTAGTCAACAGAGCTCCCCTTCACCTCCTTGAGCCCAGATTTGACAAGGCACCCACTCACTAATTTAGTCAACAGAGCTCCCCTTCTCCTCCTTCAGCCCAGATTTGACAAGCCAACCACAAACTAATTTAGTCAACAGAGCTCCCCCTTCACCTCCTTGAGCCCAGATTTGACAAGGCACCCGCTCACTAATTTAGTCAACAGAGCTCCCCATTCACCTCCTTGAACCCAGATTTGACAAGGCACCCGCTCACTAATTTAGTCAACAGAGCTCCCCTTCACCTCCTTGAGCCCAGATTTGACAAGGCACCCGCTCACTAATTTAGTCAACAGAGCTCCCCTTCACCTCCTTCAGCCCAGATTTGACAAGGCACCCGCTCACTAATTTAGTCAACAGAGCTCCCCTTCACCTCCTTCAGCCCAGATTTGACAAGGCACCCGCTCACTAATTTAGTCAACAGAGCTCCCCTTCACCTCCTTGAGTCCAGAGCCCCTCTTCACCTCTAGCCCAGATTCGGCAATGCACCCGTTCAGTAATTTGAACTTCCTGGTGTTGACCTCCTTGATTGCTGTTGCCAAACTTTACATTTTGCAATTTTTTTCTTTATGTTTGTGCAGCTGTGGATTAGTTGTTATGCATACATTTTTTTTAGGAGGGGGTCACATATGGGTGCGAGGAAGTTTGCTTTTAATGTTTTCATCTGTTTGAGTATTGGTATATATATAAGCACTGGGGATAGAGAAGGCACATGGGGATGCAGGGACGACAAAAGCTTACTTTTACATTTTCATCAGGGTGAGTTCCCAACCAGCTGAGTCTTCAGGCTGGAAGTTAGTAATACACAGGAGTAGTTGTTGAAACAACCTTCTTCCAACTACACAAACACACAGACCGTGATCAGTTAACTGGAAATGACAGCTTCAAATAATTAGTTAAACTGATGACAAGATAAAAAAAAGGCAAACATTAAGAATAATGATCACAAAAATAATATTATGCAATAGGTGGATTTTAAACTTTTCCTCTCAGCCAACTGGAGATGGCCACGGTAGCTCAGCAGTTAGCATTGTCACCTCAAAGCAAGAGGTTCTCCAGTTTGATTCTTGGCTGGAGCACCTTCTGTGCAGAGTCTGCATGTCCGCCCTGCAGTCAAATGAGTTTTAACGACATGCAGGTAGGTGTGTATGTGCCTTCTGTGAAGGTTGGTTGCCGGGCTGGCAACTCGCCACTGTAAAAACACCAGTGCCAATCAATCTGCGGACTGGTGATCTGCTGTGGTGACCCTAACCGGGAAAAGCTGGAAGACTGCATTGCTTTTCAGTCAATTGGAATTGTGCATTACAGCTTCCAGGAAGGATGATATGATACTTCCCTACAGCACCCTGCAAAGATGAGTGACAACTGTAAGCATGATATACACAATGTACAGAAAAGCAAATTCTGACAAAAATACAGCAATTTCTGTTTCAAAAATGAAAACTGACACTTAAAAAAATTAAGCACGTGCACATTCAGCTTCAAAACTATAGACATTTTCCTTCAACTCTGTCTGAAAGCTGTCCAGTCATGCTAGTGCAGAGCCACAAAGAGTTAATGAAATGAAATAAAAATTAAGTAGCATAAAAATGTGCACAATCCACAAACACAAGATGGTCAAAGAAATTAAATAACATTAAGAAATGAACTTGCTGATAGATAGTATAATAGGAACAATTCTCAAAAGTAGTGGGAGTTATGGCTCAGATTTAGAAATGCAGTTTGATTTTAAAATTCATGGTCAAGTACTCAAGATAAACAATGAAATTAAAGGGACATCCAAGATGGCTGCACACTGATTAAGAGCTTCCTTTCAGCTCCCCCATGTCTAAAAAAGAAACAGAGAAAAGGTCTAGTAATTCTGCCAGTTTTAGTAAAAATGCAGTTTCTGGCTAATATGCACACTGCCTAGATGTCAGCAAAGGAGAAGCTAAGTGCCTGAAATAAAATCAACTAGAAAAGGTGAAAAAAAAACACCGACTGGGAAGAATCCTGAAGCCATTCAGTAAAAAGCAGTTCACCCTCCAGCTTTGGTACAAGACATCTCTTATAGTAACTTAGAGGAAAACTAAATCAAATGTGGTCATACCGATTAAAACAAATAAAACATTGAAAGAGTAAATCAACTCAAATAACAAAAGGATGGAATAACTGGAAGAAGCTTTAAACAAATATTCAGATGAACTGATAAAACTGCAAAAATCAGAGGTCAAAATGAAGTAAAGGCTGGCTGAGTATGAGACTGCGCAAGAAGAGATGTTTCAAAAATGGAGAAAAAAGTTAATCGACCACCACAGCTGTATAAAAAGTAACGTTTAATAAAACAGTAAAAAAAAAAAAAAGGTTAGCATTTCCCAGCCATAAGCTGCTTCATCAAACCATAAATACAGAAACTTCCCAGTAAAACATTTAAAAAGCACAACAACAAATCAAAACAAAATAGACCTGTGATCTAAGCACCAGCTCTAAAGATATACAATCATTTAAGCCAGGGCTTTTTTTTTTTGCCTGTAACTCAAGAATCCATCAGATTTCACTACATTCAGGAGGTCAGAGTGACTGAAGAACCAGAAAAAAAAGACTCATTGTGGACAGATCAATCACTGGTCTTCATAACAGAGGACGGGGAGGGGAGGTCATAACAATTGGAAGCCCAGAGGGAGATGTCATTAAATAATGGAATCAATGCTGTTGAAATTTTATGTCAAGATGTATATATATATATATATATATATATATATATATATATATATATATATATATATATATATATATATATATATAATTATAGTGATTTGGACATTGAACCTGTGCAGCTATGTTATATGGGTTGGAGACAGTGGCATTGACAAAAAGGCAGGAGTCAGATCTGGATGTGGCAGAGTTAAAGTTGTTAAGATTTGCACTGGGTGTGACAAGGGTAGACAGGATTAGGAATAAGTATATTAGAGGGTCAGCTCAGGTTGGACAGTTTTGGAGACAAAGCCAGAGAGGCGAGATTGCGTTGGTTTGGACATGTGCTGAGAAGGGATGTTGGGTATATTGGGAAAAGGATGGTAGGGATGAAGCTGCCAGGTAAGAGGAAAAGAGGAAGACCTAAGATAAGGTTTATGGATGTGGTTAGAGAGGACATGCAGGTGGTTGGTGTGACAGCGCAAGATGCAGAGGACAGGAAGAAATGGAAACAGGTGATCCGCTGTGGCGACTCCTAACTGGGAAAAGCCGAAAGAAGAAGAAGAAGAAGGGGGTTTTCATATGGCCTTATTTTAAAGTAGACATCATGAAGGTATTAATTAATCTGAAACTTTACACTAGGCAACTAAACTTGAAGCTGCATTCTTCCAACCAGGTTAACCAGACTAATGGCAGTGTTTCTATTAAGAGAAAAAGTACTTTCAATCCACTCCTCAATCTTTCCATCACCCTGTTTGAACAAACCTGTGAAGGCGAATGTAAGAAATTGCTTAACAGAAAGATGGATGTTATTGAAAATGTATCTGTTGATGAGAAAAAATGTTTAAAGCAATTGGTCGAAGGCAATGACTACAGAATTATAAAACCAGATAAGTGGGAAGGGGTGGTCATTATGATGCAAATGGATTATGTTTTAAGAATGTATGAAATTTTAAATAATGAAAGTACTTATGCAAGACTTTCATAAAATGAAACTGCTATGGTCTATGTGAAAATTGATTGGATGCTGTATAACTCTTTTTGCCAGGGAGTGACTGACATAGTCGAGTTGGATTATTTAACAGTGGAGGCACCGGTTATTCCCTCAATTTTTGGGATCCCCAAAATTCATAGAAAATTTGAGTGTTCCACCTTTTAGACCTATTGTGTCCGCAAGGGGATCCAAAACAGAACCTTTAGCTGCCTTTATTATTATTATTACAAGGTGGCATTGAGGGACAAAGTATACAGCTTACTTGATTCCTAGCATTGTTTAGTGTTACTTAGGGACCTAAAATGTGATGATGAATACATGTTTGCAACCATAGATGTCATTAACCTATTTTCGGTTATACCACATGATGTGGGGTTGGAATTTTTCCACAATAGTTTAATGGAAGTGGAAGGATTGCATAATGTTAAAAAAAAATGTGATAGTAGAGTTGATGGAAATTCTGTTACACAACAATTTCCTTTATTTTGAAGGAGAATACGTCTGTCAAGTTTCCGGAGTTGCCATGGGGGCCAAATGTGCCCCCATATATGCTAATTTAGTTTTAGCAGAATGGGAGAAGCGTTTTGTTTTTACTTCTCCCTATATGTCTAAAATAATTTTATTTTTGAATTTCTTGGATGAAATTTTTGTGTCATGTTGAGGTCAACCTGAAGAAATTGTTGATTTTTTTGAATTACTTAAATAGTACTACCTCGTTTTTTAAATTTACCTACAAGTCATACCCACATGAAATTGAATTGTTAGATATCCTTTTATATAAACAGATTGGTACAGGTAATTTATGTTTTAACATTTATAGGAAGGAAATGTATTCCAATGCATTGCTACACTATGATAGCTGCCACCCATGTGGTAAAAGGACAAACGGTTAGGTTATCAAGGCTGGTGCCCAATGATGAGGAATTTGGTGTTGAGATGTTAACTTTGATTGGTATGTTTAAAGATAGAGGTACCCACTGAAATTTTTATTAAAGATTAGAAACAACGTTATTAAGAAGCATAATACAAGATTTACCCCTATTTTAAGATTGAGCCATGGATTGGAAACTAACATTACACAAAGGTGTGCACAATGGTAATACAATATAACCAAGAGAGACCCTCTATGGTGACCATTTTAAACACCTGTTGGGACGTAATAATTCCTAATGATTTGAAAGCAATATTAGGAAGGAGGCCACAGGTGACCTATAGTAGGGGAAACAATTTGAAGACATTATTAGACAGACAGAAAACTAAGGGGTCAACAAATTATAAATCAATTATGAGAAAATACTGAATGTGTAGGTATTGTAAGTACATAAATGACAGTCCATATATTTCTATTTATAGTTATAATATGACTATTCAGTGCCCCGGATGGTGTAACTGTAACACCAAAATGGTCGTTTATGTAGCAACGTGTATGGGCTGCCCAGCTTTCTATGTGAGCAAAACCACACATAAAATTAAGGACAGACTTGCAGAGCATATTAGGGACATAAAGAACAGGAAAACAAGAAATGCATTGTATGTGCATAGTGAAAATGGTAACACTTTACATTTTTTTTTTTATTATTGACAAATTGGAGGATGAGAGAGGTAGAGATTTTAAGAATTTATTGGAGGCAAAGGAAACAATATGGCAATTAAGACTTAATACCAGGAAATACCTTACTGTTGTTCTACTGCCAGTATTTTAAAAATGAGAGTCATGCAGGTCTAATTTCCATTTTTGCACATGATATTCTGTTTTTTTTTTTGTGTTAGAAATTAATCATGTATATTATTATTATGTTTTTATAGATTTTACACATTTTATATTTAAATATCGACTATTAATTTAAGCTTTGATTTTTATATTTATTTTCCATTGTTTGAGGAAAAATTTTATGTGCCATTAGTATTAGTCTAATTCATTGCCATAAATGGTGTGGTAAATGTTTGTAGTTTACTTCAAAAAATACACTTTTTTATCATCACCATTACTGGTTCTTAAATGGGCTAAATGTCCAGGGGGCGGGGGTTGATAAAATTTGGATGACCATGTGACATTTGTATACACTATTTAATGAAACTTTTATGATTCATTAAAAAACGAAAGCAATAAAGTGCCAGTAATCCCCACAGCAACGATTCAACAACACGATTTTAGTTTTTAACGCTTTCAATCAGAAAAAGTGATAAAACCAATGCTCTTTACAGACATTCTAGTATTTGCAAAGAATTCAAGAAATTTTAATTTTTTGTGTTGGATAATGTAGACAAAATCATTTTTGGGGAGATTTAAACAACATTTTAGAATGTAAAGAAGCATATTGGCAATTATATTTAGGGGCAGACAAATTCCCCGGATTAAATGAAACAATCAACATAAAATGTTTTTTAAAGTATATGTAATTTAAGTATTAATTATTATATGCTTATATATTTTTATATTGTTGTATTTAAATAATAATTTTTATACAAACATTTAGTTAACAACGTATGAATTGTTTGAAGTATGAAAACAACTGGTATATACACATGGTAAATATGTTTGATGGTGTCATAAAATGTCATTTCCTGTTCAAGAATATAAAAGGAAGTAATTACAGAGGAAAAGTATTTTCTGAAGAAGGTCACAGAATAAAAGTGATTGAAAGTGCTAAAAACTAAAATCGTGTTGTTGAATCGTTGCTGTGGGGATTACTGGCACTTTATTGCTTTTGTTTTTTGGTTCCAAGTGTACCATTTGTGGTGCTAGGCTGTGCAGTTTTTATGATTCATTAGTTACTCCGATGAATACCAAAGGGTGAAAGAACGTAGTCGTGTTGGATATTTTATTGTTGATCTATTAAATTGAACTGAGTTCTGCTACTGCAGCAGGCCTGTGGTGTTTGTTATTTTATTTTTTGTTTAGTAGTTTTGTACACCTCTTTGGGGTTTCCTGTTTCGGTTATTACTGGAGGTTGCTTTTTGCTGAACAGCTGCAGGATTTTTCCCAGTCAGTATTTTCTCTTCACCTTTTCTAGTTGATTTTCTTTCAGAAACTCTTAGTTTCTCCTTTGCAAGCATCCAGGCAGTGCACTTACTAGCCAGTAACTGAATTTTACTCAAGATGACAACATTTCTGACTGCATTTTCTCAGTTTCTGTTTTTACACTGGGACAGCTAAAATTAAGTTTTCGATCAGTGTGCAGCCATCTTGGAAGTTCTACACAATTTCTTCTTTATTCTCAACAGTCCACTCTATCCTCTTTATAGTTCTTTTTTCCCTATCAGTTTTTATGATTTTTGTGGATTCCTATTTCCTTCTACACCAGATGGGCCATCTTCACCCTAAACCTTGCCTAATTCTACTGTAGGAATGTTTCCAAGTCTAAAAGTATACTAAGAACTAAGCCGACACAGGAATGGAGAAAGGAAATTCTGCTGATAGGGATGACTGCAATTAGGGATACAGAGAATAGAAAAGAGGGGCCTGGAATTTACTGGAGGAAGCTGGCAAAAGAACCAAGGTATGAGGAACAAATAATTACAGAAGGAAAGGTAATAGAATGGGAAGAGGACAAGAAGACATTGGACTACAGGCTTTTGATTGCCTTCCCTATCAGGGATTGATATCAGAGTATAGACAAAGAGAAAGAAATACGGGAATCCTAAATAAAATACCTGCACTGGTTGAGATTTCAATTGAATCTAGAGCAGAAGCTTCTGTTAAAAAAGGGAGAATTAGTAGCACATATAAAATATTACATGGTAACTATAGGAATCAACCAGAAGATGTCAGAAAAGATTGGGAAGAGACATTAGCTATGCAATTCACAAAGAAAAATGGGAGGACACATATATGTCTCTCAAATATGCCACAAAGTCTAGAAGATTTAGGATTTTAGCCTGGAAGTGTTTGCGTATATACTTATATACCCCAAGCGGACTCCAAAGAATTTTTCCTCAGGTAGACTGAAAACATTGGAGGTGCAATGGGGAAGAAAGAAATAAATGTAAACATATGTTCTGGGAGTGTAATGAGTTAGCACATTTTAAAAAAATACCTACAGAGTACTCTGTTGGTATTACTGGGTGAGCAAATGAGTATAACTAAATAAATTACTTTTTTGAGCTGTGATACAGGATCTGAATTGCCTAGACATATAAAGACCTCGTTAAGTTTAATTCTGGTGACTGCCAAAAAGCAATTACTGGGAAAACGCAAATCAAAATCTAAACAGACTGTACAGAGATAAAAGAACAGGAGATGGGCTCTTTAGAAAAGAGTGGGTATAAATTACATAGAAAAAATATAAATTGTAGATAAATACATGCAGAAAAATATTTTGGAGGAGTAATGAGGTTTAAGGAAAGGCAGGAATGGAATAATTTAAGTAATGTTGTCTACATTATATGACATATCACACTGTGAGGTACAATCTTTGTAAATGTGAACATGCTAATAAAGTAAACTTACATTTATATAAAAATAATCAAACCAATGTTACAAGTTATAATTTAATAAAGCTATTTAAAAAGGAAAAAATATGCAATGTTACTATTATGCAAGAAGCCCAGAATTTCCAGATAGGAGATATTCAAAAAGATTGAGAGAGAAATTAGAAGAAAGAAAAATACTTACACAAGGAAAAACTGTCAAAAGCTAAAAATAAAAATTTATGTTCATTAGTACAACAAATCCATGAAAAGCATTACGTAGACAAAAAACTTTGGTCAGCCTGGAAAAATAAGTGACAGAGGAAGTGTGAAAATATAAAGAACAAAATCCAGAAATTTTGAAAAGTTTGAAAAAGAAATATGGAAATGGAAAAGAAAAAGAGATCAGATATGGTACAATATTTATGCAAAAGAGAAAGCTAAGCTAATCAAGACAAAAAAAGCAACTCTGAAGATATTTGAAGAGAAATACAAGCAAAGGCACCCAGATGTGAAAAATGTCTCAATGCAAAAAATATAAGATTACAAAAGAGGAATATAGAACCAAAGATTAGTAAGAAGGAAGTCAAACAAATAGAAATTGAAGTTATGAAATAGCTGAGAAGAGAAGGATTTAGTGTAGAAAGTTTAACACGGCTCATGCCACAACATGATGGAAGAGTAAGTCCCCAAATTAAGGGGAAACAGGTGGAGCAGGAGACTTCAAAAGGGATACCAGCAACAACCTGCTTACCAGTCCACAGGACATCAAAGGCAGATGGAAGGAGCATTTCCAGCAGCTTCTGAATGAAAAAACCCCCACAGAAGCTGTACTGCTCCAGACACAGCCTACGATAAAAGAAGAGGAGGTGCCCACCACAGAAGAAGTAAGAATAGCACCTAGGAAAATGAAGCCAGGTAAAGCAGCAGGCTCATATGAGGTCACAGCAGATATGATAAAGATGCTGGGTGAGACAGAGGAGAAATGGCTCCCGAGGTACTCATAGCAGTGCGGAGAGAAAGATGTATCCCAGATGATGGCAGAATAAGCATTCTAGTACCTGTGTTCAAGAACAAAGGAGGCATCCACAATTCTGGGCTGTACAGAGGTATCAAACTGCTGTCACATTGCATAAAAGTTCTGCAGAGGGTGACTGAAAAATGAATACGCAGAATAGTAGAAAGCAAGTTGGAAGATTTAGCAGTCTGGATTCAGATTAGGATGCAGCACAGCTGACCTGATGTTTGCAGTGAGACAGAAAGCTGAGAAGAAGTTAGAGATAAAGAGAGATAGTTCAAATAGGCATTCCTAGACTTACAGAAAGCATATGACTAGGTCCCAAAAAAGCTGATTTGGACAGTCCTGTGGTGGTTCAAAGTTCCAGAAATATCTATTTATTTATTTATTTATAGTTTGTTTGCCAGGATAGTCCATTGGGCAACGAGGAGCCCGTTTGCAATGGAATCCTGGGGAGAAAAGCTCCAGAAAATTATAAATTGCAGATTTAACATAAGAGTAAGTTACTAGAGAAATGTAGTGTGCACAAATGAAGCAAAATCAAACAAATAGAAAAAACACATAGTAGTAGGGTGCACATATTAGTACAATGCAATAAGAGTAATATTTACAAACAAAGCTTTTAACAGTTTAACATATTAGCACAATGCAATAACAGACGCAGTCTAACCTTTTTAAGAGTTATGCTAATTCATGAAGTTAATTTCTAGGCTACTGAATTGTACCATTCTAAGAGTTATTCTAATTCTTAGAGTTTATTAGGGGTACAAAACAATGGGAGCCTATTGTGAATTATAGCTTATAGAGAGTAGCTATAGTGTAGGGAAATTATGTGGGGTGGGAGCAAGAGCATTCCCATAGTGAAGTTAGGTGTGTGTGAAGTAAGGTTTTGAATGAAGAGAGGCTGCTGGTGATGTGGATGAGAGGTGGGAGGGAATTCCAATGGCGTGCTATTGAGGAGGACATTAGATGTTTGCCTGGTGGACGGGCAGGTTTATGTAGTTCAATTAGATTTTGGGAATTAAATCTCAAAAGTCTATTTGCTTGGTGTATTATAAAGGTGGTGGTAAGAGAGGTACACAGAGAGGGGGTGAAAATAAGTTTGTGTGCTTGGACAATTTGAATATAGATGAGGTAATTGGACAGCTCAAGCCAATTCATTTGGTGTAGGACAGTGCAGTGATAGGAAGTGGATCTATGGCCGATTGCAAATTTTATTTTATTATAGCAAGAGGCAGTTTAGTCTTGAGGGAGGATTGCAGGTTAGTAAGGATTGAGGCACTGTATAGGAGGGATGGGATAAGGTAAGTGTTGGTGAGAGTGAGCCTAGGGGAGGGAGAGATGTAATAGTTGTGATGGTAAAGCATGGCTATTTATTTCTGTGTTTTTTTGATATTTACTTGTAGATGATTATCAAACTTTAGCTGGTCATCGATCAGGACTCCTAGTAGTTTAGTCTTCTTCTTCTTCTTTCGGCTTTTTCCCAGTTAGGGGTCGCCACAGCGGATCACCTTGTCCGCACATTGAATGGCAGTGGAGTTTTACGGTGTCGAGTTGCCAGCCCGGCGCCCAACCTTCCACAGAAGGCACACTCACATGCACACCTAGGGCCAATTTAGAGTGTCCAATCCACCTGCAGCATGTCTTTGGGATGTGGGAGGAAACCGGAGCACCCGGAGGAAACCCACGCGACCACAGGGAGGACATGCAGACTCCGCACAGAAGGCACCCGAGCCGAGAATCGAACCGGAGACCCTCTTGCTGTGAGGCAGCAATGCTAACCACTGCACCACCGTGGCTGCCCTGACTCCTAGTAGTTTAGTATTAGAGACTATTTCAACAGGAGTATTATTTTGACTGGTGACTGAGAATGAGATTTTATCTAGGGTGGTGGTTTTGGCAGCAGTAAATATTATGAGTTTAGTTTTAGCATTGAGTGCTAGATGGTTGTCCATCATCCATTGCTCAGTGGAGGAAAAGGCATTTTGGGTTAATTTAACTAGGGTGGGTACAGAAAAGGCAGAACAGATTATTGTCGAATCATCAGCATATTAGACAAGGTTGGCATTTGGGGTGGCTTGGTAAAAATTGTTTATGAATATATTGAATAGAAGGGGGCCTAAAATTGAACCCTGGGAGACACCTGTGGGAGTATTGAGAAAAGGAGAGGTGGCTTTTTTTCCATCTGACTGCTTGTTGCCTGTTTGAGAGGTAACTGGTAAACCAGTTAATAGAGGAGTGGGATAGATTTAGTTTGGAGAGTTTAGTGAAAAGAAGGTTATGAGAGATAGTGTTGAATGCCTTAGAGAGGTCAAGGAGGAGACTGGACATGATGTGGCCAGTGTCACGGGCCTTAGTAACTGTTTCTAGGAAGGAAAGGAGAGCTGTGGTAGTGCTGTGGCCAGGACTGAAACCATGTTGAGTAGGGGTTAGAAGTTGGTTGTTTATGAGGTAAGGTAGAAGTTGTAGATGGATGCATTTTTCGAGAAGTTTCGAAATGGGGCATATGATAGCAATAGGTCGAAAGTTTGTGATATTATTGTTATTAACACCTTTATGGAGTGGAATAATAAAGACCTTTTTCCAGAGCTGGGGAACTTGACATTCAGCAATAGATCGAGTTATAAGAATGCAGATGGGAAGAGCTATGCCTTCTGCGGCAACTTTTAAGAAATATGAGGGTATATCATCAGGGGCATTGGATCCAGGTTTCAATGTTAGTAGAAGTTTTTTTTTATGGTGGTTGTAGGGATGGGGTTGAAGGAGGAAGTTGGGAGCAGGAGATGCTAGGGGAGGGAGGGATAGGTGGAAATAAGGGTGGGGGAATCCGAATGGGAAGTGAAGGATGATGCAAGTTTACTTAAGGAATCGATAAAGAAAGTGTTAAATTGGGTGGCTAAGTCCATGTCAGAGGCATCTGGATCAGGACAGGAGTTTTCTTTTTTGCCAGGGTTGACAAGGGAGGAGATTCCATGCCAGAAATTTTTGGGGTTGGTGTTATGGTTGGTTTGGAGTGTAGAGTGGTAGAATTAGTGCAGGCTATGTACAAGGACCCAATGACTCAAGTACGAATAGTGGTCAGTCTCACAGAGGCTCCCAGTGGGAGTGGGTATGCACCAGGTTCAGCTCTGAGTCCAGTGCTGTTCATACTAGTGATGGACTACATTAGTAAATGGATCAGTGGGGACAGATCAACAATGTTGTTGCATGCAGATGCTGTGGTATTACTAAATGCAGACTCTGAGCAAGGACTTCAACAAACGATAGAGGAATAGAATGCAAAACTGAAGGCATGTGGGATTAAACTGACTACAGATAAGACAGTAATAATGGCAGGAATTGGTGGAGTTCAGAAGAAGATGAGAACTGAGATAGAAGGGAAAACAGTGGAACAGATTACCAGCTTCAAGTATCTGGGAGGGGTGGTTAAGGAGAGGGGAATTCTGAAAGAGGAGGTCAAAGCTAGAAACAGAGGGGCTGCAGCCAGCTGGCACAGAGTGTCAGGTGTAGTATATGACAGAAGAAAGCCAAAGAAGCTGAAAAGTAAGGTGTAGAGTAATACAACCAGTACTACTGTATGGCACGGAAATCTAGGCAGTAAATTCAGAGCAGTTAAGAAAGCTAGAGGTGATGGAGATGAAGTGCCCGAGATAGATGGCATGATGTAACCTATGGGACAAACAAAGAAATGAGGACATAAGATCAGAAGCCAAAATAGATCCAATTTCAGAAAAGGTCAAAGGGAACAGATTACAGTGGTTTGGGAACATGTGCAGAAAGGCAAAAGACAACCTGGTAAAGAATATTTGGGACAGATAGGAAGAAGGCAAGATGAAACAAGGACATCCAGCAAAGAGGTGGATGGATTGTGTGAGAAAAGACCTGTGACAGTTAAGCATGAATTTTCATAGAAGGTAGGGGAGCGACATTGAATAGAAAGAGATGGTGACAGTTGCTACACCCCAACCCCATGTAGAAAATAAGAAAAAGGGAATTCCTGATGATGATGATTTGCAGGCAGAAATGACAGCAGTGTGGAAGAAAGATACCCAGATGGCTCTGACTGTAGTAAGAGCACTACGTCTCATAAAAAATAATTTAAAGTCACATTTAGATATAGGTTCATAGGTTAGTAGTAGGCTAGTTGCCCTTTAGGGTCATTTTAAGCCCAGTCAATTACCCTATGTGAGAATCAAACCCTGCACCTTGTACTCAACCATGTAATGTTGTATGAATTGCAGATAGAGTCAGTTCTGGGCAACTGGAGGTGCTGCAAAAATCAATTTTGGCTAACATCAAAGACTGAAACAGTACTAATTTCATGAACTTTAATCATAGCCTGTCTTAGGACTGGGGGGACGATTCCCATCACAGTAATAGAAACCCAAAAGACTTAGATAAATTAAACTGGGAAAATACTATATTCATAAGGTAGCAAAAAGTATTCTAAGAACTAAGCCAACAGGACAATGCAAAACGGAGATTTTGCCAATATGGAAGACTGCACTTAGGGGTACAGAGAATAGGAAAGAGGGGCCTGGAATTTACTGGAGTAAACTGGCAAAGAAACCACTGTACTGGAAGAAAATAACTAGAGAGGAAACGGGAAAGGTAATAGGAAGGAAGAGGCCAAGAAGAGATTTAAACTTCTGGCTACAGACTGCCTTCTTTATCAGGGAAAGTACAGGCAAAGAGAAAGGAATTGGGCAACTCTAAGTGAAAGACCTGCTCTGCTAGAATTTTTATCTGAATCTAGAACAAAAGCTGCTGTTAAAGGGATGATTAGTAGGGTATACAAAATACTGCACAATAACTATAGGAATCAATCAGAAGAGATTAGAAAAGATGGGAAAGAGAAACTGGATAAACAATTCACAAGTAAACAATGTTAGGATGTATGTATGTCCCCCAAATATTCAACAAAGTCTAGAAGATTTATGATTTTTTTCTCGGAAATGTTTGAATGGTTATTTTATACCCCAATCAGACTCCTAAAAGTTTTTCCTGAGGTATATGGCAAATGTTGGAGGTTTGATGGGGAAGAAAGGAGTAACTGGGAACATATGTTTTGGGAGTGTAATGAGTTGGCATACTTTAAAAAATTCCTTACAGAGTACTCCATCAGAAATATTGGGTGGGCAAATGAGTGTAACTAAGGAAATTATTATTTGAACTCGGATACATGATCTGAATTGCTTAGACATATTAAGGCCTTGTTAAGTTTACTGCCAAAAAAGCAATTAGAGAAAATGGAAATAAAAGTCTAAAGCAACTGTATTTGAAGTATTGAATATTGTAATAGAGATACAAGAAATGGAAGTGGGACACTCAGAAAAAGGTAGGAGCACATTACATAGAAAAAATGGAAATTATAGAAACAATATGTGATAATAATGTTTTGCAGGAGGAGTGAGGTTTAAGGGAAGGCAGAAATTGAATAAATTATGTGATGCCGGACTGATGATAATTATTCAAAAGAACAGATGTGATGCATATTGTTTGTAACTGGGAACATGTTAATATGGTTTGTTTTCTTTTATATAAATGTATGTTTGCCTATGTCTTAAGTGATAGTTCAATAAAGGCGTTAAATATAGACAATGAAATTAAAGACCTAAAAATGTTAGCAAAAAACAAGCTATGGCCAACTGTATAACATAACAGTCCAGAAAAAGGAGTAGCATATGGTTTTAAGAAACATTTGTTTATTTATTTAACATTTGTTTACTGAGAAAGTCTGATTGGGTCAGGAACCCATTTTCAGCAGAGGCCCGGGGAGAAAAGCTCCAAATGATACATGAAAGTTAATACAACTTACATAAACAAGATAAAAAACAGGTATTAAAGCACACATTAATAATAACTGAATAATAAATAAGTACAGAGAGGCAGATACAATAATAAATACAAAATAAGTACAGAGAGATAAAATAATAAAATATGTACTAAAGTGGTAGATTGCAAATCCATTTTTATACATCAGGTAGGAGTAAGGTAAAGAGTGAGGATCAGAACATTAGATGCAAGTAGATGCTTAGTAGGATGGGAAAATTAAGGGTGTAGAAGTATGGAAAGTCTGTTAGTCCAATATGCTAGTGGTTAGTAGATGAAATTCCTGTTTTAGGGATAGAAAGAAATCTCCGTAGAGAGTGAATGGAGTTCACCTGTTAGGAAAAGAGCAGGAGCATGTCTGACAACATAGAAAATGTTTTTTTAGGGTATGTTTGAAGTTGTTAAAGCTCTCAATGGTAGTAATGTCTGTTTGCAGAGCGTTTCAGAGCTTGGTGGTAGCCTGAGAGTATAGGAACTGTCCAGCTCTTTGGTTTGGAATGTAGATGGTTAGGAGTTGTTTATTTTCAGAGCAGAGGGCTTTTGTAGGTATGTAGGGTTTTAGGACATATTTGAGGGCTGGACAGGTATCAGGTGTGTATATCATTTTATTTGCAGAAGACAGCTATACTAGGCTTAGGTGTTGTGTGAGTTCTAGCAATTTAGTTCTTTCAGAGCTAGGCAGTAGTGGGAAAGTTAGGGGTAACCTGTGGCAAATTTGGCAATTTTATGGTAGCCGGATTGGAGATTGGTTTTAAGAGAATATTGTAAAGTGGTGAATAAAGGGGCTGTATGTAAGAGTGAGGGAAGCGAATAGGTGTTGACGAGTGTTTTCTGGTGGAGCTATTCAAGAAAGTTTTTTGTCTGTAAAGTGTTCCTAGTCTGATGTGTACTTTTTAATGCTATTGCAGATGTGGTTTTCAAAAGTTAGTTTGTTATCTATTGTTATACCTAGAAGCATAGCTGTGGCTACTGTTTCAATTTCTGTGCTATCCTGTGAGAATATTTTAAAGTCAGATGAGATTGGTTTTGTCAAGAAAATCAGGAGTTTTGTTTTTTTTTAGGATTTAAAAGTAGCTGGACTTTTCTCAGCCATGTCTCTATTGAGGTGAAGGTGGCTTGGGAGAGTCTGGAGTTGCTGTATGTTACTGGAGGAGGAAATTATAGTAGTGTCATCTGCCTAATGGATAATGGAGATAAGGGATGTTGAGGTGTGAAGGTTGTCGGTGAAAACATTGGAGTAAGGGTCCAAGTATGGACCTTTGTGGTACCCTAGTTATATTATTTTGATATTGGGATAATTTACTTTGTCATTTGATGCACTGTTGTCGGATGGATAGATAGCTTGAAAACCATTGGAGAGATGGTGGGGTGCAGGCTATAATGGGTAGCTGATGAAGAAGTTTGTTGTGGGGACACTGTGTCAAATACCTTTGATAGATCTAGTAGTAAGACAGAAGTGATATTACCAGAGTCAATGGATTTGGACAAAGTGTCCATGAAGGAGATTAGGGCAGTGGTGGTGCTGTGTGATGGATGAAAACCATGTTGGTTGATATGACTTGTCAATCCCATGAATACACTTTTCCCTTGTTTTCTCCACAACTCTGTCCCATTATTGAATGCAGTGCCACTTTCTATAGTCTTAAAATTTGTTACTTAGAAGAAAATTCATCCATCTCTTCCTCATCCATTCCCCATCTATCCATTTTCTAAACCACCATTTTGGTGAGAATCACAGTGACAGAAAACTAAGCAGGCTAGATCAGACTTAGCTCTTCTCGGTGACAATCTCTGGATTGTTCTATGGGATCTTCATACATTTCCAGGAAACTGGAATGATATAATCCTTCCAGCATGCCCTGTGGATCTGACCCAAGGTCTTTTTACAGTAGGCAGTGTCTGGTATACTTCCTAAGGTGCAGCCTCACAAGCTGCCCAAACCACATGAATTGACTCCTAACATAGGGAAACAGTGGCTGCACTCCAAGTTCTTCTTGCATTGCTGTGTTCTTCACTCTGTCATTGAGAGTGAGAACAGCAACCGTGTTAAGTAACTTCAGTTTGGCTGTATGTATAACTGTTCTCATGCGCATGCTCACAGGTGAGGATGGGGACATAAATTGACAGCTTTATCCTGTGAGCCATCTCTCAATACACTCTAGTACAAAGCTTGAGGTGCTACTGCAGCTGCACCCATCAACTCTCTATGGAACATTCCATCGTCATTCATACAGAGCACACCACTCTATTCTAGGAGAGAACCAGGACCTCTGACATGGAGGTGATAATTTTCACCACTCATAGCACTCTGGTACCATAATTCTTAAACATAAAAATGAAATCAGAATAGAACATATGACCTGAAGAAGGACCTCTCCACATCCAATAGCTTCTCAGTTGATCAGTACTTATCATTTAAAGCCACATTTGATCCAATCCTTTTACAAATCTACAGTGCGGGGAGCAAACAGAAGATCTGGAGTCCTGCAATAAAAATAGACAAAAGAAAAAAAGAAAAAAAAATGCAAACTAAAAATAAAATAAAGTGGACCTATTTGAACTATTACTCAAAATATTTTGACACATATACTGCTAATGAAAAATATCACATTAAATAATGGCAACAAAGCATCTAGGATGCCAGTTGGCTACCTACACATTTCTTGACTACTTTTGTGGACCCATAAAGCTTTATTCATTTTATTTACCGGGTTAGTCCACCTAGATCAGTGGCATCTTTTCAGGAGAGATAACAGGTGGTAGTTCGTACTGACTAGGGGAAATTTGGCAAGGATGCCAGGGAACTACCCCTACATTTTGTAGCTGTTAGATGGAGCCGGAGGGCTCCTACAGCAGCAAGGGAGAGGTCTAAGAGAATTAGCAGCATGGAGGAAGAGAGAAAAGCTATGGAGAATTTGGAGGTGAAAAGAGAATTTGGAGAAACATTTGTGTGACATGGAGTTTCAGAATGTAAATAAAGATTCCTGTGTGGTAGATGTTACAAATGAGCATCATTTAGCTGTCTCCATGGAGAAGGAGGTAAGAGAGTCTGTTGAAGTGGTGCAGATAACATACTGGCATCAGGAGGATTTGCATTTGATGTTCAGTTAAAAATAATTGAGAAGGATGATCCAGATGATGGTTCTTCTATTTAATGGATTGAGATGGCAAATTACAATCCTCAGCACTTCTGAAAAAATTATGTGGAAAAATATCTAGGTGATGTGGCAACAGAGAACGCAGCAGTGACAGAAAGTAAAAAAGGAAAACAGCAAAAAATTGAGAAGGTGTCTGGCTTTGTGGCAGCGGATAATGTAGTAATTAAAATATATGCAGCAGTGATAACAGGAAAAAGAAGAAAGCAGCAACAAACTGAAAGTAAAACTGTTTTTAAGAAGAGAAAACCAACCGTGAGAATAAGAGCAAAGAATGACACTGGAATAAACAGATGTGATGTAATCAAGGGCGCCCGCAGGCAGGTGCAAGGGGGTGCACTTGCAACCCCCTGGAAATCGTCTGGCCGAGAAATTAATTTTACTTTAATTTAAAAAAAAAAAAAGTTTTTTTTTTTTTTTCAAAGAAAGGGCATTCCTTTTTAAGAACGCCTTTGCATCCCAGTTTTACGCACCGGAACCATAGGGCGAGGAGGAGGGAAGCACCCTCCCACTTTTACAGCTGCAAGACCTGACTCAATGTGCCGCACGCTACGTAATTTAAATTACAAAAGTGCACGGGAAAAAAACGATCGGATCGGTTCCTGGTAGTGGTAGCCACACTGTCAACTCCCACAGGTCGGTAAGTAAGCTCCATTTCATTTAATTTCTGTATGCAGTTGCAGACTGAGCTATGCTCCGTTTGCCGTTTCATTTCCTTATGCAGAGCTGTGCTCCGTTTCATTTAAAGGATGTAAGCTTTCATTTCTAAAAGCAGGCACATTCTGGTGCCTGCCTTCCTACTGTGTTTTGATACTCTAAATAAGAATTCTATTACAGTACAAAATCATAAGTTCTGAATGACTTCCTGCCAACATTTGGCCAAATAAAGTCACCCTTTTCTGTCAATACAATTTGCTCAGATGTCCAAAGGAAAACTGGCAAAGGCTTAATAAGGAATAAACAGAAAAGTAAACTTCCATATGAATTAAGCAGGCTGTTTAATTTCATTATAAAGAGTTAGTTTTTGAATTTTAAATAACACAGCTGCCTGGTAAAACTTTCTTGATCAAAAGCTTAACCAGAAGGTTATAAATAACAACTATATGCCTGGAGGAGATAAATCATAACATACAATCCCTTCACTATTGTTGTGGTTATGCCATACTTTTTTAAATTAAATGTAGCAACCTGTTTTATTTTTACATCTCAACTGCACAAATACCAGGTATATCTAAATGCATATTAAGTATTCATAAGACTCAGATGCTGAGTAGAATTGTTGGGAGGGAATGGAATGCCATTTAGTAGTAAGTGTAGTTTTAAAGTGTTATTTTCCATAATTTCTGTAATAAAATAACTAAAGCAGTTACCTTAGTTCATATACTTTATGGCATAACTATCTGGCAAGCACAGGGCATTAATAATATGCTCATTTACTCAGTTGTAGTAATAAAATAAAATATATTTGTTATCAGAACTGTGTTGTCAGAGAACTTCCTAATTTGATTATTTTAAAAAAATATGGTGGTCACAAATGTGTTTGCAATTGAAATAATCCCTAGTCTACAAAAGCATACCTTTATATTAGCCAGTCAGTATGACCTCACAGTTTCAGACACACCAGCAGGGAAGTCTGTTCTGTCTGTTTCCAAAGTGTATGCCAAAAAGTACAGAAATTGATGAAATATGACAGATTATAGCAGAGAAAAATAAATGTATTCAGAGTCAGTTTAAGAATAATTACTGAAACCTACACACACTACAAAAGAGCAGTCTTCCAATATCAAGTAGGTTGTAATAGAGATTAGTGTAATGTATTTGCAAGTAATAGAATATCTGTTGCGTACTGCAACAATTATGTTTCTCATTTCTCTTATATTAAGTGGACAAAGCTGTTTGTGATCTTTTGCATGTATTGTGAAATGGGTTTGCAAACCTTTGAATTTGCTGTGAAAGGCTGAGTTAGCACATTTTTCTGTGAGTATTAATTGTAGCATTTGTAATATGACAATACAGCTTTATAAATCACTATGCCTAAAATGAGATGTTTCATAAGACTGTCGGTTCTATTCCCACACAAGGTGCTTAGCTTCATTTAGTCTGGCAGTTAGCGTAGGAGATTAAAGCTAAGAGCTGGCGATAAACTGCTTCCTGTACTCTGTGGTTTGATTCCCTCAGCCTCTGATAAAGTTAATTTTATCAGATTCTAGCAATGTTCTTGGTTCATGACAGAAATATTTATAATCTGTTCCTATTTATTTTAGGCTTTGTCCAGATTTCTTGCACTAAGAGGTTGAGGTGTGTGTGAGAGAGAGTGAAATGCCCTAGTTAGAGTTAGCAGGTGGATTTTATTTTCAAGTGCATTTTCAAGGAATTGTGAGTTTTAAGGAAGAGAAATTTACTGCTCCTCATGCTAAGCCTACTTAAAATGTGCAACTGTTTTGTTTAGAAAATGTGCATTTTCAAGGAATTGTGAGTTTTAAGGGAAGAGAAATTTACTGCTCCTCATGCTAAGCCTACTTAAAATGTGCAACTGTTTTGTTTAGAAAATGTGCATTTTCAAGGAATTGTGAGTTTTAAGGGAGGAGAAATTTACTGCTCCTCATGCTAAGCCTACTTAAAATGTGCAACTGTTTTGTTTAGAAAATGTGCATTTTCAAGGAATTGTGAGTTTTAAGGGAAGAGAAATTTACTGCTCCTCATGCTAAGCCTACTTAAAATGTGCAACTGTTTTGTTTAGAAAATGGTATCACTATTGTAGTATGGAATTTTTAAAGCAGCACAGCAGGTAGCATACTTGCATCTTGATACAGAAGGTTATAGGTTCTACTCCCACAACATGTAGATGTGTATTTTAAGGAGGTGGAGTGCTATAGTCCTGAGTATGTCCTCCTTTGGATGAGATGCTAATAACTATGAACCTGTTTTTCAGCTTGCCACCTATTCCCTATTGCAATATACCAGCTTACCATTTTTTAATATAATGTAGGCAATTTATTCTTCAAGGCGGCAGGCATTGAATTTGTAGATTAAACACTGAAATATAAAGTTGTTTTCTAGCAACAACCTCTTCACTGGTTTCAGATCTCTTTAATGTGGAATTATTCAGATGACTTTTACTTCTGCAAAGATTCTGCATATCAATTGATATTGGTGGATTGTATGACAGAAGTTTGAGTAGAGTGGCCCTTTATGGTTGAAATGTTCTGAATTGGGCAGGTTATCATTATTGGTTCATATGATTTGTTTCATTGTTTAAAGGAAAAATGTTCAGAACTATAAATTTAAAACACGCTTCAACTAGTGGTGCTGTACTATACAAGGGATATAATTCAATTATTATATAGTATAATTAATACAGTCAGGAAGGTGAATCAAATAACTTTTCCATGGTTCTAAAAATGTGTGCAAGGAGCCTATGATTTGAAAACAGTCCAAAGGTAAACTTACCCTGCCACTGGCCAGATGCATTTTCTTTGAATGTGGGTTCCAATGTTTCAGTGAATGTGGGTTTCAAAGGTAGAGAAGTTTTAATGCTAAGTCTGTTTTCATTGTAGGACTATTGCTTTGTTTAGGTTTAGTAAATGTCTATCAGTGTTTGTGCTATAAAAGTTGTAAATTAAATCCAAATATCTGTAATCATTGTAGAAGTAAAGCATAAAACAGTATGCACACTGAGAGATTTGAACAGTGTCTATGACAAATGGGGAGAAATAGCCAAGCAATGGGACACTGGAATGGCTCCGTGGGTGGGTGGGGCTGAGTGGGTGGGGCAACAGAGGGGGTGGGGCTGCATGGGCGGGGCTTGGGTTTGCACCCCCCTGCAAAAAATCCTGCGGGCTCCCTTGGATGTAATGGACAATTTAACTGCTCTGGGTTTTAAAACTCAATAAATTTGGTCTTATATACATATTAGGACAGAGACTTTTTGTGACTTAACATTTGAAACTGATGGACTGATGAACTTTTTGGAACTGTGTAACAAAAAGGACATTTATCCATGGAACAATTATTTGTTTTCTGATAGTAACTTAAATGTTAAGAAAATGTTACTTTGCAGTTTAGAACTAATGAACTGGATGAAGACAATGTTAAAAAATGCATGCAGGGTCTGTGTGAAACTGTTGATAATAGTGTGAAAGTTACAAATGACAGAATCCTATGGAATGGAAGGTGAAGGTTTGAAGCTGTTTTGAAATGTAAAAAAAATGTTGCAACATTTGCCAAGTGTTATTTTTGTGGCCGGTGACAGAAGGACATTAAGATATGCTGGCCAGCCTTACTCGTGTTTCTTTTGTGGGGACCTTTTCTTTCTCATTTAATTAATGATTGTGACAAGGTATAATGTAACCAATGTGGGAAGAAAGGGCATACAGCAAGAAGGTGTGTGCCTGAATGCAGGTTGTGTAAAAAGAAGGGACACACTTGGACGGATTGTCAGGAGCAAACAGTAAACAATGGAAACGAAAGGGAAGAAAACATACCAGAGGAAGGACAACGAGAGGCTTCCAAAACATGGAAGGGAAAATGGGGGGTGGGGGGAGTTCATGCAGGAAGAGAGGTCAGGAGAAGGGACTGATACTAATAATTGTTTTGAAGTTCCAGCCAGTCAAAAATCTGCTTATGTGGATCAAGGATTATTTGTACATAAACACAGAAAAAAATATTCAGTTGGGGAAAGAATAAAAATAAGAAAATGGAAATTTAAAAATATTTCCCCTAAACGTAAGAAAAGGAAAAGCAACATTTGAGAGTACTTTCAGTAAATGTGAGCAGTATTATTTTTATTTATGTAGTTAACATTTGTTGACAGGGAAAGTCCAACTAGGACAGAAAATATTTTCAGCAGAGGTCTTGAGAGAAGTGCTCTACAAACATGTCTTTGGAATTATCATCAATGTAAGGAGGACAGGGATACTGGAATGGTGTGCTAAATGTGATATGCATGTTATTCTATTGGGATGTAAGATTCATGTCAAGTGAAGAAAGACTGCAAACAGAAAAAAAATGTGGATGGAAATATAACATGGAACTTGGGAGTGAATGTTGTTCTGGAGTGGCCAGTGAAAATACTAAATGTAACACTGGTAAAGATGGGAAGGTTAACTGTTGTGGATGTGAGGTGGAGAGAACATGTTTACAGAATTATAGCATTATATACATATATAACTTGCAAAGAAAGAGAGACTCTATTTCATCAAATATTAGACTGCGTAGTGGTTAACATGAAAATTATAATTGCAGAGGACTTTAATTGTGATTTAAGGGGAAAATATAAAAAGAAAGGGAAAGATGTAAAAATACAGGAAGTGATAAAAATTGGTAAATTAACTGTGTGAAAAAAGTCAATGGACATAAAGAAGGGTCACTTGGATCTGAAAGTGATTATTTTGTATTATTAGAAGCCCCACTGCGGTGGTGGTGGTGCTGCGGTAGCGTTGTCGCCTCACAGTTAGACGTTGCCTGTTCGATTCTCAGTTAGAGCGTCTTCTGTGTGGCGACATGTGTGAATGGGCATTCCTTCGTTGAAGGTTGTGCGTTAGGCCTGGCAAGCCAGCACATAAAAATCTACTGGCAATCATTAGCGGACTGGAGTTCCGCTGTGGCGACCCCTAACCGGGAAAAGCCGAAAGACACAACATTAAAAGCCCTGAGGGTAGCAGATGGTCTTACAGTTGTGAACGTTTTTCCTGACCATTTATCAAAATGGATGGAGGTGATTATGAAAGGGAGTGTATTAAAACAGGAAAAAGAAAAAGAATAAATGAGAAATTATGGGATGTAACTGGAGAGTGGGAAGTATTGCAGTTATGGAAGGATCATATAACAATGAAGGATATCTATAAAACTGGTCTGAATGGTGGATTGAATTAAAAAGGAGGGTTTTTTCTGTGGCAGAATGATGTAAGAAAGGAAGAGAAAGCAAAGTATGAGAACATGTACAAAAACATATTAAAAAATTACACAAGACAGTATTATGATATGGAAAAGAAAGATATAACAGAAACAAAGAAAAAAATATGGTATCACTGTTTAGGCAGAGATATTATTTACAAGGGAGAAGGCAGGAGTTATCAACATATTAAACACAGTAAAAAGAAGTATGTTGCATGTTTGTGAAGATGAAGGGGGACTGAAGTTTCTAAATCCAATTATTTATTCTGCATCTTTAAACTTGTATAGAGTATTAAAGTTGGTAAAGGAAGAGAATGAGAAATTAATAATGAGAATGTTTAAATACAAGCACAAAAAGTTATTGTAGATGAGAATAAGAAAAAGAGACAAAAGAATACATAAATTAAGAAATTAAAAATTATCAAGAAAAAAGGGTCTATATTACATCGTCGAACTTCTAAAAGTTCAAACAATGTACTATCGAACCCAAATGTCCGAAACCTAAAAATAGCGAAGCCACGGCACATCGATTTTTTTTCCCAGGGAAAAACAATTGGTGGGCCGTTTTCAGGGCTTTGCTATTTCCTCCACTGTGGTGCAATATCAGAGTTGGTATGTTTAAGTAGGGGGTGTGGGGGCATAGCCCCCAAGTGGTGGGTGTGGGGGGATGAAACCCCCCCCACTTTAGTTTAAGGTTGTAGGTTTTTTTTTTTTTAGCTGTTCTGTGTGTTCTCTAATTTACTGTTTCGAACATTTGGGTTCGATACTACATCGTTCGAACTTTTAGAATTTCAACGATGTAATATCGACCTAGAAAAAATACTAACATGGAAAATAAAAACAAGATATAGTGAAATATAGAAGGATGTGGTATAATAATGTGATGAAACAATATTATTATTATGTAAATCCATGGGAAAATATACCAGAATTAATGATTAAAGCTATTAAAGTACGGAAAAAGTAGTGTACCAAGATCGCAGTGTGTTAGGATTTCCTATGGTGACTGATGATAAATAAGTTACCAGTAAAGGGAAATATACCATATATAAAATGAAAGATGAAAGACTGCATTTATTTTGTGGGAGGAAAAAACAACAGAGTATTTTTTTAAATGCAAGACTGGTGAAACTCTGGAAAAAAGTTGTGTGAAGAAAGCGTTTTTGAGAATATTAATGACATAACCAATATAGATATGAATATGATTATGTATGGCAATTATAAGAACAAGAAGGAAGAATATATGAGAAGGGTAGATAACAGTTTATTTTATGTAATATAGGTTATTTGGAATGAATTAAGTTTTATTTAATGGGAAAAGGATTTTGGCAGATATATTGCAAAAAATTAGACGATGTTTGTGGACAAAGGGACAAAGGAGTGAAGGCTGGGTATAAAAGAATAGCAATGAGGACAAAATAAATGATAAATAAAAAAATGGAAACATCTATATAAACATGTACATTTTGTAAATATGTAAATAATGTGTTTTATGTTGTGTTAAATAAAGGACCCCTACTATTTTCAGTAAGTGCAGTAGGAATCTTTTACATCTACCGGAGCTACCATCAACTCAGGAACTCAGGCAAATGGGGCCCCTGTATAATGTCTCAATCAAATGACTGCAACCTAGGGGTTGATATATATATATATATATATATATATATATATATATATATATATCTATGGATCTACTTAATTTGCCCTAACATCCGATTGCCCGACACCCATTTGCCCGACACCAAATGACTGACATTTCATTTGACCAAAAACTCATTTGACCGACAAGTATTATTGGCAAGTAATGGGATATGCCCCCTTCCCCACTGTATTGCGACCCTGGAGTTAGAATATATAGTTGGGGGTGTGGGGGGCACAGCCCCCCACAATGGGGGGTGTGGGGGGTGAAGCCCCCCACTTAATTTCATATTATATTGTTTAGTTTTGCTTTAATATTGCTTAGTAAAACAAAAGTAAGTGGGGGGGCTTTGACCCCCCAGACCCCCCCCCATTACTCAAGGGTCACACTACAGTGGGGAAGGGAGCATATCCCATTTACTTGCCAATGATACTTGTCAGTCAAATGAAGTGACGGTCAAATGAATTTTCGGTCAAATGAAATTTCGGTCAAATGGGGTCGGGCAAATGGGTGACGGGCAATCGAAAGTTATGGCAAATGAAGTAGATCCATACATACATACATACATACATATATATCCCACATGAGGAGGTGCAGGGGGGCTTGCCCCCCTGCTTACATGTAGTGTAGGTTGTGTGGTTTGTGTGGTGTGGGTAGAATGGTGTGTGTGTGTTGTGTGGTGTGGTGTATGGTGTATGTATGTTCTTGATTGTGTGTGTCATGATTGTGGGTTTCGGGATTGTGAATGGTTCGGCTTCATAGTTTCCAAATACTGAAATTCGAGGTTATGAAGTGAAACCATATATATATATATATATATATATATATATATATATATATATATATATATGCATATAGATAGATAGATACAGATATATATTATATGGTTTACATGCATTTGCAAAAATAACCGAAGGTCGATCTGCTGTAATTCCGAACCTAATTGTCGAATCTCATACGCGTGAATGCTCATAATGTCGCACCCAATGTCAAATTCGAAATTCCTGACCGCACAACTGCCGCAACAAACACTACCATGGGTCGAGAGGGGGGAATAGTAGCCTGTCTGGTGTTCAGTAATCTCGGGTTCTACATCTGCAGGTTCGACATTCTGCGATCCTGGGTTTCTACAATTGACATGTTCGCGTTCGGACATTGGCCATTTGTGCAAATGCACGTATACCATAATATATTATATATATATATATATATATATATATATATATATATATATATATATATATATATATATATATACACACACATATGGGTCCTTATCAGAGGCAGAGTTTTCAGAAATTCGAAATTGATATGGTTGAGACCATGTGATTGAGTTTCCAAAAACTCAAACCTTTTAAATGGAGATTGTGGTACAGTGAGGATCAGGGAATTTACCCTTTTCCTCACTGTAGTGCGATCTCGGAGATGGTATCTATAATATGCAAGGGGTGTGGAGGGTACAGAGGGGCTTGTCCTCATCCAAAAACTTAGGAAAAAGGTAGACTTTTGTTGTTTTTGAAGTTCGAGTTTTTGGAAACTCGATCATATCTTGACAATATGAATTTTGAGTTTCTGAAAACTTGAACTTCTGACATAGATGAAAAATTATATACTGCCTTCTGTTGGCTTCTTGATGTTACTTGCATTTACATGCATGCATGCATACCACAGTTTATTTAACTATTTATTGTAATGAACTAGTCTTATTAATGTATTGTACTGAGTGCAATAAATACACGGAGACAACCTCTTCAGTTAATACGCTTTACTGTTATATTCTCCTTTCGGATCTACAAGCATGCAACACAGATGCTGTCAGCTCTCTATGGCAAATTCCCAAAGCTTGTTTATATATTTATACCAAAAAGTCTGATATTTTTCTCAAAGTCTGATATATAACAGTTCTTTTTTTTGTATAACAGTTTTCCTTTGTTCTCCTAATTTATGATTTGTCCTTGATTCAAGTTTGGTGGTCCATGGAAACTAAATTATCTGAAATGTGGTGTTCCAGCACAATCTGTAACTTGATGTTCTAACTTTACCTTGCTTGATGTTACATATCTTTACTTCATTGATGTCCTTCCAGCTGCCATCTGCGCAGTTATTTTTACAGACTTTGTTTCTCAACAACATACTCCTTTACATGGATGCCAATATCTAACTAAGCTATGCCAGCACACTTACTACTTCTTATTTTTTCAGCATTTTATACTATTTCTAAATTAACCCTTTATATTTCATATCATTCTTGCAGCTTTGTATTCAAACTAATAATCATGCTAGCAACAGTTACTATTATTCTTTCAGGTCCCCCTTATTTTATTTTTTTGGAGGAATGGACTACAGTTAAAGAAAAGACTGCATTTGTTTTGTCAGCATTGCTATTTACAGTATTTACTATGACTTGTTGAGTTATTGCAACTCTTTGTAACCTGCAGCATATAAAACAATTTCAAGCTGTCATTATTATTATTATGACCCCCAAAACTACCAACACAGGATGTATTAACCAATTTAGCAATTTGGCCCCAGATGATGATCATTCTCTGAATATGCCCCACCAATTATGGACTATGTCGGCTTCTGTTTTTGTCTTTTACTATTAACACTGGGTTATGTGAAATCACACATACAAACTGTGGTGCCACTAACAAACCTTTTGAAATTTGAAGGCAATATTGTCCATTTACACAACATTTTGTTCAGTTTACAAATTTAGAAACAGTAGTACTAAATTGTAATCTGTCTATCAAAGATACTTGTAATGACTTACTTCTGTTGTGCTTCTAAATGTACAATCTGTGAGATATCTTGCGTAAATGGGCGTGCCTTCGTTAAAGGTCGGGTGTCGAGCTGGCACCTTGGCGTTTCATAAAAATCTACTGCCAATCATTAGCAGACCGGAGTTCCGCTATGGCGACCCCTTACTGGGAAAAGCCAAAAGACAAACAAAACTAGTTTTTATACCAAGCTCTTTTAAATCTGCATTTGGTATCTTTAAACTTTGAAATGTAATATGGTATTGTTGTCCTATCATAGTACAAGTGGGTGGTATTTTTACCATTTGATCTGTATGAAGTACTGGCCTGTTACCCAAAATGGTAAGTATTTTAACCCATTGTCCTTTTCTTGTATTACTGTGTTGTTTATACAAATAAACAGAGTATTGGTAGAACTCATACCTTTTTTTTCTCTGTTGAATGTGTTATTGTTTACACACTGTGACATTTTTGCATGAGGTCTTCCCTTGTTAGAAATGGTAGAAATCATACCTTTTTTCCCCTGTTTGAGTTTATTCTTATTTTTGTGTTATTGTCTACACACTTTTGCATGATGTCTTTCCTTGTCAGAACTGTTGCATTTTTGAGGTGATGTACAGCATCTAATAGAGATAGAGCTGTTTATTGAAATGTTTATGTCAGTCTTTGATTTTTTTCTCTACTTTTATGTATGCCTGACCTTGTTCAGCTAACCATGCCATTATATTTATGTTAAATGTTATCTTCCCAAACATACATGCTGTATGCTTTTTACAACTGAAATAGTCTTGTGTTCTATTTTGTGTAGCATTTTCCTAAGTTGTATTAGTTCCCTCTGTTTTGATGTTCAGAAAGATGCAAATGAAATGCAGATGTCTGTGTTGAATGCTGTGTGCCTTGTCTCATAGCTGCATTTTAATCTATAGTCCTTGAATCATGCTCCAGACACTGAACATTCAGCTTGTCTCAAGCTGTACCAGAATATATGTATGCTAGCAAACACAAATACATGTATTTAACTAACTATATTATTTCTACATATATTATAGCAACAGATGTGTATATGCATCTTACTAGCAAATAGATGTGGACATGCATTTATACATTTTTAAACATATCGATCACTGCATACATTCCTCTGTTTTATTTAAAATACAAAACTATCTATATTAGTATGTACTTTTTAGCCAAGTTATATTGCTGTTATCTAGAAACACATTGGGAAACAAAACCTTTAATTTTCTTTTAATACAGCAAGTTAACACAGTTTAATATTGTCAACACAATGATAACAACCATTAGTATTAGAACTGGATGAATCTGAATATGACTCTATACAGTGATCTATGTTCTATACAGTAATTTATTGATAATGCTTGAGGATTTTATTGCAAAGGCATTGCAGTCTTGTTTTTTGAAATAAAAAAATGTCACAAATGTCAAGCTTTGACTTGTTACAATACATATAATACTTGAATGCAAAATTGTCTGTTTACATAGATAAACCATTTACTATATACTGTACAGAATACACTTGCTTGTACAGATTGTTTTTTTGCATTTGTATATACATGTCTGTAATGTACACTCAGTCCAGTTTTCAAACCTAGCATTAAACTGAAGCCTGCTAATTACATTACTTGAAACATTAAAATGTATTTTTGGTATTAACACTTTTTACTTTTATTTGAGTCCCTTTTGCAGTACTCTTTACACAGTTAGTGTAAAATTGAAAGCATGCCTTTTCCCCCTGTAGTATACATAATTTTACTGCAGTATTGTTTATTTGCTTTATGCTGTGAGAATTGAATGTATGCTTGCCCTTTTGTCTGTTACCTAGACTGTGACACTTTGGTCTTACACATTTGCTCATTTTTTGGCCATTTTCAAAAACAGAAAATATATTTATGAAATTTTGCTGTTGCCTATACTGTCAAAGTTGTAATAGGAATTGCTTTTACCCATTTTGAAAAGACGTTTACTATTTGTACCCTCCCTTATTTTGTCAAGGGACCTGAATAATTTATTTTAACTGTATACCATAGCCCATGTACTGACTGTACTTGTAGTATTTACTTCCAAACAGATTATTAATGACACGTATGCACAATTGTGATGTCTTATAACAATTACCAAACAGGATTTTTGTAGACTTTTCTTCTTTTTGGTTAATGCTGTACGTGAATACTTAACAATAATGTTTTAGAAAAACGTAAGCCATTTGACCTGGCAACCAGTCTTGTTTCCTAGACCTTATAAATTTCAGTACCAGTGACATTTTATCTTTTACAACATTCCTTGCAACTACTCATTTCAACCTGGAAAGATTTGAGCTCACATGCTTTTTTTCTTTTTGCGCGATCCAGATGCTTAACCCATAACTCCTTCAGCACTTACTCACACCTTCAGTCATTTGTTACTATACTTGCAACTTAATATTAGAATGCAGTTGTAATAAACATTAACTTGCCTAACTATGCATAATATTGCCTTTGAATACTGTTTTGGCTGGAGTCTTTGCTATTTTTTATGCTATCATATAATTACAAAATATTGTAAGAAACAAAAGAGATATTGGCTTAACTAACACATGCTTAAAACAAATATATTTACATGATTTACATTTGCTGTCATTTGCTGCGCTTTAGATGAAAAGAAAATACATGCAGTTAGTCTTGTGACATCATGTCTTTACTGTGTTTAACTACTTTCATTTGATTTCTGATTTCTATGCCCTAGAACTGCTTTGTTATTTTAATGATTTGAAAATTACCATTTAAGTGCCTTGCTTTAAATGAATGAAAGTTTGTGCTCTGTAGGCTTAACCATTTTCTAAATGTAGAATAGTACGTTGTAAATTATTTTCTATCAGCGTAGTTAACTGCTGTTGCTTTAACTCTTCACTAACCATATTATATTTGTCAGTATTCTGTTCTGCTGACTTTAAAGCTCTTATGCACTTCTGAAAAAGTGTTTGCATATGTTGTCTGAACTTTTTGAACTCACTCTGACTGTGTCTTAGAAGTTTATTAAATCTTTTTGTCAGTTCACCATGAACCTCGTCTCTGTTCTTATCCGTTTTGAAATGTGCAGTGGTTTTATGCCACTTTTGTCTAGCAAGAGGTACAGAAGATTCTGTAAATAACTGACTTGAATCATATTGTAATTCTGAAATCAACATTTTATGACATTGCACACAGAAAGCAGTTTCATATAACTTGCACAATAAACATTTACTGTCACAATAATGATGTTGCTGTTTAAGATACCAGTCAAAAGTAATGGTTTTATATAAAGCAGTGACACAAACTTTACCTAGTAAAGTACTACCTGTGCTACAGTCATGTTTATACCAATCTTTAAATGAATAAAATGAAATTGAAGCTGCAGCTGTCACAATAAGAAACCATTTGGTCTGTCAACTGTGGCTCGCCATTAAAAAATTATATGATGTCTTCTGTTTGTTTCTTGCTGTTCATAGGTTCATAGGTTCATACTAGGCTATTTGCCCTAGGGCATTTATAAGCCTAGCCAGAGTGTGTTTGGCTTTCGCCACCCATTTTAAATGAATTTTGCTATGCCCTTTTCGAGGTTAGTATACTGTGCCTCTGTCTAACAGTGACACAGAAGTGAAACCCGGGGTAAACCTACGATCTCCCATCCACTCATCAAGACTCCTCTTAAAGAGAGTCAATGAGAGACTCTGCCTAACCTGGACTGGGATTTTATTCCAGAGTGAAGGGAGCCTCTGGGTTATGAATCTGTCCCTCCAGCATGTCCTATTTATTTTATTGCTGAGGTTCAAGTCTCTCGAGCGCGTAGCTCGATGGGATTTGGATTTTCTGAGGTGCAGCATGTCCATTAATTCCGGGTTGGACATGGCTTTATACGTCAGGCACAGATCGCCTCTGAGCAGGCAGTATGCCACTGAGTAGAGCTGGAATTTCTTTAACTGGGCAGCATATGGCATCTGTTTGTGCCCTTTGATCCTCTTGGTGAGGTACTTTTGGGGTCTTTCCAGTTGCTGCAGGTGTCTGGTAAGGTACATCCCAAAAGGGGCATTGTACTCAGTTATGGGTCTGATGAGGGATGAGTAAAGAGGCACGATGACCTCCCCTGATCTAGATGTGAATCCCTTCATGATTAGGTGGGCTATATAAAATGTTTTTCTAACCACTTTGGCCACGTGGTTTTCAAATGAGAGATTGCTATCAACTTGAGTCCCCAGGTCCCTAATTACTTCTTCCGTACTTAATGGATTACCACCTATGTGGTAATTTGTGGGCACTTTGTTTTTGCCAAAGGGGATGACTATACACTTTTTGGCGTTTAGCTTGAGGCCATGGCTCTGGCACCAGTTGTCTGTTTCTGTGAGGCCCTTTTGTAGGATGCTTGTGTCGGCTGGAGAGTTGATTATGGTGCCTAGTTTGCAGTCATCTGCGAACTTGGTCAGCCACAGTCCTTCCGTGTTGGCCTGTACCTCTGAGAAATATATACCGAACAAGAGAGGTCCCAGGACTGAGCCTTGTGGGATGCCACTTGTAACTGGTTTAGAGTCTGACATGGCTCCAGCAATTCTAACCATGTGGGTTCTGTCCTTGAGCCAGTTTGCAACCAATCTAGTGACAGAGGGGTTTATATTTAAGCTGGTGAGCTTATCTATAATGCCCGAGTGGGGTATTGTATCGAAGGCTTTTGCGAGGTCCAGGTAGGCTGTGTGGACCACCTTCCCCTCGTCAATGGCCTTGGTGACTGTTTCAAATAAATCAACCAGGTTTAAGAGGCAGAATCTGCCCTTAACAAAGCCGAACTGGGTAGGTTCCAGTGTCTGTAGGTCCCCAATATCTTTATTTATGAGGTCCATGATGATCCTTTCCATAGCTTTGCAGACCAAGCTAGTCAGACTTATGGGGCGATAGTTTCTAGGATCCGTTGAGGCACCACCTTTGTGGAGAGGGACCACTGTTGCTGTACACCACTCTTTGGGTACATATCCTGTAGTAAGGCTGAGATTGAACAGTAGTTTTATGTTTGGATTTAGCTCTTCTTGGAGTTCATGTAGGACACAGCCTGGGACAGCGTCTGATCCCATTGATGCTGTGTTTTTTGCTTTGGAGAGGGCGGCTCTTACCTGAGCATCTGAGATGTCAGGGGGGCAGCACACTGCTGGGATAGATATTTGCCCTTTTGGTGGGGAGAAGGGAGAAGTTTGCACTGAATCTGTCAGCTAGGATGTTGGCAATGTCTGTGGGTTCGGTGTATTTTTTGTCATTTTGGACTAATTCTGAGCATATCTGGGAATTTCCACCCAGGTTCCTAACATAACTAAAGAAAGCCTTGTGATTATCCTTAGTGTCCTGTGCAATTTTTCTCTCAAAGCTGGCCTTAGATGATTTTAATGAGTGCCCGTAGTTTTTTGCTAATACCGATCAGAGTTGCCTTCCCTTTTTGGGATTTTGCTCTATCATGTAGTAGCTTCCTCCTTCTATTGTATAGTTTGTTTATGGCTGGGGTCCACCAGACAGGACGCCTGCCTTTGGAGGATTAGGTCTTGGTTTTATTTGGGATTGCATGATCCATGCATTCCTGAAGGTGTTCATAGAATGCGTTTATAAAAGATTCTGCGGTCTGGGCCATATTTTCCACAAGCCCGGGGGCTTTGAAGGATTCCACCTCGGTTTTGAGGAGTGTGAAATTTGCTTTAGAGAAGTTTTTCACTGTGGTTTTCTGGGCAGGGGGTGGGGTCGGGATGTGAATATCCAGTGAGATTAGTTTATGGTCTGATCTTACCAGTGAGGGATACACTTCTTGTCTGGAGCATAGAGCCCCCATGTTGGTGATGATCTGGTCCAGTATGTTTTCCCCTCTTGTGGGAGTGGTAACAAGTTGTTCCATAGCATTTGAGTTTATAAATTCTAGGAACCTTTGGGCTAGGGTGTTGGAGCTAGAGTAATGCTCCCAGTCTATGTTTGGGTACTTGAAGTTGCCCAATATAATGGTGTTTGGAGAGACCTTCATATTTTCCAGTGTTCTCAGGAAGGCCGAGTGGGGTTCCTGGGTTTGGGAGGGTGGTCTGTAGCAGGCTATAAACTGGAAGGCAGTTTTACCCACTGTTAGTTGCACATGGATAGTCTCTGATGCTTCGTGCTGTGCCACCAACCTGGAGGTGTGGGTATCTTTGACGAGCATTGATACTCCCCCCTCCTTTTGTGGTTTGGTCCAAGTTTTGGGGCCGAAAAGCATGGTATGAAGCATAACCTGGTAGTGCTGGGGTGCTCTCGGGAGCCTTGAACAAGGTTTCTGTTACTGCACAGATATCGATGTTCTCCGTGCTAAGGAGAGTTTTGAGTGCATGCATCTTGAGGTTTAGACTTCTGGCGTTGAGTAGCATTACTCTTAGTTTCTTATCCCTTGTGATACCTATGGAGGTGGGTTTGTCTTTTGAGCCTTGCCTAAAAAAGGCACTATGGGGGTGGCAAGAGCCTTTGCCAATATCCAAAAGCCCAGGGGTGGCAGGTGCAAGCCGTCCCTAGCGAAGCATCGTGGCTTGTCAAGCATGTCATCCCAGGCTGACAGGCATTGGATCCCCTTTGAATGACACCAATACTTAAGCCAGTTGTTGAAATTGATCATCTTGTCTTCATATTGTGGCATCATTCTTGGTGAGGGTAAGATGCTACTCAAGGTCAGGATCATACCGGCCTGGGCTACATACTCAGAGAGCTCCTCTATGTCTCTTTTCATGTAGTCCAGGGAGGTACGTCTCAGGTCATTCACACCAGCATGGACAATGACCGAGTCATATTTGTACTTGCCTTGGAGTGACCTGAGTGCTTGTTTTATCTGGCAGATCCTAGCGCCCGACAGGCAGCTCACCGTGACCTTCTCCTTGTTCAGCCTGGTGAGCGGGATGTCAGTGTGCCTGACGATAGAGTCACCTATTACAAGTGTATTAGGTGTGTTCCTTAAGGGCTGTGACTGTTCGGCACACTGGCTTTGTGAGCTATGTGTTGCACGTGTTTTGTTTTGGGGTAGCGGTTACTTGGGTGTCTGCTTTGGAGGTCTCTGCTGCTTAGGCAGATTTTTATTTAGAGCCTCTGAGTATGTTTTTGTGTGTTTATGTGTTTGGTTTGCTGTCATGGTAGGTCTATGTGAGACTGGAATTGTAGTGAGTGTGGTTTCCTTCTCCTCCTGACTGGTTACGCCAGTACTGAGTTGAGAGAGCTTAGCCTCCAATTTGGCTATATGGTTGCATCTCTCACTTGTGTTGGAATTTGTTGGCAGGAGGAGAGGGTTGTCTGTGTACATGAGGCAGTTGTACATTGCCTCAAGATTCCCAGATTAACCAGCTGGACTGGAGAGGAGACTGACAACTGACCTTTGGACATGCTAGAATAGTATTGGGAATTCCTTTATAATTGAAAAAAAGGGCCAATGGGGAAGAAGGTACTCAAGGGGAGTTTGTGAAGGTGTAGTGCTTTTAATTTTTCAGTGCTGACTTATATAATTGTTTAGTGAGCAAGTGCCAGGTTTTAGAGTAGGAGTAGGGTGTTTATTATGAGAACTAGATCAGTTCTAAGGGAAAAAGTGAAGAGCAGACTTTGTGGAGCCGAGAATGGTTTAAACCCAATTAAGCAGAGCTGCTTGATGCTGCGCTATGCACAAAATCGCACAAAGCCGTGCCAAAGCGGGTTTTATACAGGGGGACTTGAAAGAGCTAGAAATTGGCCCAAGATGGCCAATAGACTACCATATTCTTGTGCTGCGAACACTCCTCCAGGGATAGATAGGCTGCTCCAAGCTCCCCACTGCCACTGGTGAACAAAGAAGCCTCCCTTTATCCAAGAAAGGAAATGGGCAACACAGGAACTTTCCAAAAGTCCAGAATACAGCAAAGCCTGTATTTGGACTACTCTAGATTAGGAAACACGGGAAACAAGGATCATTTTTTTCTTTTTTTTTTCTTTTTTGCAACAAACAGCAGGAAAATCTTGCTTTTACATGCATGCATAACTATTTATTGTGACCAACTAGTCTTATTACTGTATTGTACTAAGTGCAATAAATACACAGACAACTGCTTCACTTAATACACTTTTTTACTATTACATTTTCTTTTTGGATCTACAAGTATGCAACACAGATGCTGTAAGCTCTCTATGGCAAATTCCCAAAGCTTGTTTATACACACTCATATTTATACCAAAAAGTCTGATATTTTTCTCAAAGTCTGATGTATAACAGTTCTTTTTTTGTATAACAGTTTTCTTTTGTTCTTCTAATTTATGATTTGTCCTTGATTCAAGTTTGGTGGTCCGAGGAAACTCAGTTATCTAAAATGTGGTGTTCCAGCACCATCTGTAACTTGATGTTCTAACTTTATCTTGCTTGATGTTACATCTCTTTACTTCATTGATGTTCTTCCAGCTGCCATCTCCGCAGTTATTTTTACAGACTTTGTTTCTCAACAACATACTCCTTTACATGGATGCCAATATCTAACTAAGCTATGCCAGCACACTTACTACTTCTTATTTTTTAGCATTTTATACTATTTCTAAATTAACCCTTTATATTTCATATAATGCTTGCATCTTTGTATTCAAACTAATAATCATGCTAGCAACAGTTACTATCATTCTTTCAACAGACCTATATATATATATATATATATATATATATATATATATATATATAATATATATATATATATATATATATATATATATATAGACACACACACACACACACACACACACACACACACACACACACACACACTAAATACATTGGTTTTGAATTTGCATGCTTTATCAAAGCATGTATAGCTTCTGTAACTATTTTGAGTTTTAGATGTTTTGCAGTCAGTGGTATGAATGCTGACATTGTGATAAATCAATTTTAGCAGATGCATAGTGTGTATGTATTTATATGTATATAGACGGGTAGGTAGATGTGTGTGTGTGTGTGTGTGTGTGTGTGTGTGTGTGTGATAGACTCACAAATTTTTGCTGATCAATACCGCAAACTGCCAAACATAATTTTAGATAACTTCCATAACTTAGTGGAATTAACTTCTGTTCCAGCCAAGACTTTCAAGAAAAAATATTTTGCTGCCCTTGTATTCACTAAAGAAAATAGTTATATTTCTCAGTCAGAGCTCCACTTATAACTTTGTTTTAGAGCTCTGTTATAAGTTTTAACTTTAGCTTTGATACTTTGTAAAATGTTTAACATAAAAGCTACTCTACACACATTCTAACTGCAGCTTGAGCAGCATTTGACAGAATGAGAAGGGACTAAAACTAACTAGTAGAAAGCTTATCTGGTTGAAATATGTTTAGCTGTATTTGGTATAGTTAAACAGTGCTCTGTGCAAGTATAAGTATGTAGAAATATCTAAAGTTTACTCAGAAGATTGTGAACATGGCAATGGGCGTTACCTGCAGGTGATCCCTACTGGTGTGACTCCCATTTCTGCATTATCAGTGATTTATTATGTGTGGTCTCTGTTTTCTCCATGGCTGTGCAACCATGGAGTTAGCAAATTTAAGTAAGGGATGTTAAGCCCTCCCTCTGACATTTCCCATACAGATATATATATATATATATATTTTTTTTCCTTATGGACTTCTTTGAGAAGGTCTCCAAGGCAATGGAGGAGGGTAAAAATCTGCATACTACCTACCTTGATCTAGCTAAGGCATTTGATAAAATACCCCACTTGGGCATTATTTACACCTATGAACCTTTGTTGACCGGGTTAGTCCCACTAGGCAATAGAGTCTTTTCAGGGGAGAACTGAGTTGGTATTTATACTACTACTAGGCGAAAATTGGTGAGAGCATTAGAGAACATCCCCTACTCTTTTTTGACGATCTGAAGAAGATACCGAAAGCGCTTATCGTTTGCAATACAGAGGGACTGTTTTATTCTATACCAAGATTTTAACTCAACATGAAGATTTTAATAATTTTTTTTACAATAAAAGGATTTTAACTGCCACTAAAGGCAGAAGCTCTTATTTGAACTGTTTGAACTGTTTGAACTGTTTGACTGGTTAAGTTGTAATTACAGTTTGCTACAGTTTTACAGCAGATACTACATCTTCAGTGTGGATACTTTGTATAGCAGACTTGAAAGACTGGATACTTTGAAACCATCATTTTGCTACAGTGTAACCGCATTCACAGCGTGGATATCTTGTAAGTGCATTTAATTGAAGCATTGGAAATTCATGCACGTCTTTATATATATGCTGCACTTTTATAAGTTTTATATCATCTAATTACGCTACTTATTTCTCAAGAGAATCGTACTTCATTGGCCATCGTTGTACAGCGCTTCATTTTGAGTACTGTTTTTACTTGTTACTGATAGCTGTACTTTAGCATTAGGAGGTACACTCATTTTATTCTTTTCAGTAGGTGCCATGGGATCTTTTAAATCCACCTGAGTTATCATCACGTTAGGCAGATGGGGACTCTCTGTTTAACATCTCTTCTGAAGGACAACACACTCATGAATGCAGCACCGGAATGTCAGCAATCCATCTATCTAGTGTGGAAATAGAACCCACTGATACACATACACATTATATGCATATGTGTATATACATACACATTATATGCATATATGTATGTGTATATACATATATAGATAGATAGATTAAATAATATGAATCTGTACCAATACACCATGCATTAAATGGCAAATACATTCACCACCAAATCAAGACTAACACATCAAATCCTGATTTCTTGAAATGTGAAAATGGGGTTTAACATTTCTGCACATGATGTAACTCAGTACAGCACAGACTGATGAAAATAATGTTTGGCATATTTGGCTTGAAGATTCGATATTAGAGTAATTAATGTTTTGATGAAATGCATTGCACCTATATATACATTTATGCATAGTCTAGGCTTAATGATTAGCCGGATCAACAGTTCCCAGTCACCTCTGGGACAAACTTTAATGCTAAGATGCTAAAAATGGCAAGTATACAAACTTAGAGCTACAATTGTTAATTACACTAAAAAGGCAGTCTTTTATACAGTAGTACCAGCTCTCAACATTGTCAAAAGTGGTGAGTGCTCTCATGGGGGCATCATACTTTGAAACTCCTCTAATATAAAGTCTCTGCGTAAAGAAAATGGGTACTAGTTTCCTGTTAGGGAAACTAATTCTGATGTCAAATAAAGATCATGTGATCCAATTTGCCTTATTTATTGGGTAACAAACGTTATACCTTTCTGGTGCATTTCTGAAGCCATTTATTTTCTTAAACCAGATACTTCCTCATATAGATTACTAATTTTCATTCATTCAAGATCATTTTTGTGTGACACAATACATGTGTCTGCCACACATGTGGGACTCATCTGGCCAATATTCATAGTTTTTTGTGAAGTATGCAAGATGAGTTCAAGCTGTGTTGCATACTTCACAAGATGATTCTGATTAATAACCCCCCCACTGCCTAGTATCACCACTGTGCACGCTAGGCAGCAAGGTTTGGAGTTCCACATGCAAATGTGGTACTACTTGGGATCGGGCCTGTATAAATGAGCTTACAAGCACACTGCCCAGATACAGTTCTTGCATAGGTCAGGATTTATAGATCTATGATGTGAACTCTGTAAATACTGGACATTGCTCCAAAGGAATGAAGTTGTGTACCACATTCTTGTGACACACAATTACACATTCCAGGTTTCAGAATATGTGCAGGATGACTCAGCACCTCCTCACTCTGCCCAGACAGACAATGGCATTAGTTATGCTGTGTGTGAGTAAGAGTGTTTGTGTGTCTATGCCATTGTGTGACTGTGTGTGCATGTGTGAACAATGCAAAAGTATGCCATTGGGTCCATCAGTGTCTGTGCATGAATGGATATTGTGAGTGTGTGTGTGTGTGTGTGTGTGTGTGTGTGTGTGTGTGTGTCCGGGAGTGGGTCAGTGCTTATGTATGTTCAGCTGTACAGCACAGGTGGTAGATGTTATCATACAGATGTTCCAACCACTCAGTAGTGCAATTCATAGTCAAGCAAATTCCCAGGTAATGATATCTTGCTCTTTAAGGAATTTGCATAACTATGAACTGGAATATAATACTGTACTGCAAATCAGTTCATCAGTGTAGGATAGTTTGTACTGTAGCACTACCGACTATGACTACTCACTCGTGTATGGCCAGACATTTTCTTCTTGTTCTCATACACTCTTGTTTTCTTCAGGGTGGTTGCTCACCTGGATTTATTGATTCATCTATACATGGTTTGCTGGTATAGCACACTTACCTCAGTGGACCATTTTCAGACTCAGTCTTGGGTATATAATCAAGCAAGAGTACATCAAGCAGGCTTATACTGTTGGCACACGTAGAATTTTAGATTTACAATAGGTACAAGAAATTAACAATGGAAAAAGTTTTTTGCAAATATCAGAATAAGGGTGCAATATTGTTGGGAGATATTTCCTCTTGGTCAGAAATGAGTATGCAGGATATTGGTAAGCGAGGGTGGAAGGGTGATTGAGAATGTTAAACATGAGAAGATTGGAGATGTGGAGATAAGACAGGATTTTATGAAGTCCTTTGACATACTTAAAATGTTTTTGTCAAGCTCTACCTCATCTTCTAACTCTAAATTTAATGTTGAGCTGTCCCTCTGCCCCCCCCACCCTAAGCTTCTAATAAGTTCCTACTCTGTCACCCACCCTAAAGACTGTATATGTTAAGAACTTCTGCTTCTTCTTCTTTCAGCTTTTCCCAGTTAGGGGTCGCCACAGTGGATCACCTGTCCGCTCATGATTGGCAGTGGAGTTTTACAGTGTTGAGTTGCCAGCTCTGTGCCCAACCTTTCACAGAAGGCACACACGCACACACACACACAGACACACGCACTCACACCTAGGGCCAATTTAGAGTGTACAATCCAGCTACACATGTCTTTGGGATGTGGGAGGAAACCGGAGCACCTGGAGGAAACATGCTCCACCTCAAAAAATCCAAATCCACCAAAACCACTAGAGCAAGCGACTTAAACCTTAGCACGGATATAAATAGGACGTGCTGGAGGGATAGATTTATCACTCAGAGACTCCCTATGCTGTGGAATAAAATCCCGGTCCATGTGAGGCAGAGCACCTCGCTGACTCTGTTCAAGAGAAATCTAGACCTGTGGATGGGAGATCGTAGGTTTACCCCGGGAATCATCTCTGGGTCACTGCTGGATAGAGGCACAACAAACTAATGGGCACAGTATTTTTTTATATAAGGGGTGGCGTAAGCCACAATAATTTGGGCTAGGCTTATAAATGCCTTAGGGCAGAAAGCCTAGTATAAACCTATGAACCTATGAACCTATGAAACCCATGCGACCACAGGGAGGACATGCAGACTCCACACAGAAGGCACCCCAGCCAAGGATCGAACTAGAGAACCTCTTGCTGTGTGGTGACAACGCTAACCGCTGCAACACCGCGGCTTCCCCATGTTAAGAACTTCTGCTACAAATCAAATACCATTTCTGTCACCCTCCTATGGACTGCTTCTAGGCCAGCTTTGCCCATACAAATATGAAGTCTCCAGAATTATGAATAATATTGTAGGCAGGATTTGATACTGTGACACACTGCTCTGAAATGTATGAGAATGAACGACATTTTCTTGAACATAATCTTTAATGGGTTCATAGGCATGTACTAAGCTAGCTGCTGCTGTGGGTCATTGGAAAGGCTATCCAAATTCTCTTTCAAATGCGAAAATCAAACTCAGTGCCTTGTGTCTGTGATGTAACCACCTTAGCCATTATGCCAGCCCCAGCCCTTTTTTTATGCAGCTGCTTCCAGTAGTTGAAAGCTTAACTACCTCTAACTTCAGTTGCAAACCATTTGTGGAAAATTAATTACCACTCGTTCTCTGAGTTCAGTAATATAATGCTTCCACTCATAAGCATAAAATAAATAGGTCACTGAAAAAACAACAACCACTACCAGATTTCATATTAAAAACCCCCCCATAAAATCCAAAATACAGACATAGTAAATACACATTCTAATGTCTTTACTGTAGTTAACTAAGAATGATCATTTCTGGTTTGCTGTTCCTCATGGGAACATTCAAGACTCCTTTCAGCACATACAGTCACACAGAGTTTCATTCAAGGAAATTACATCAGGCAAAATACAGTTTAAGGAAATTGCAATGGGTGCTTTCTTATTGCAAATGCTTCTTCTGCATTCCAGTATAAGACCATCTTTTTGCACACTGCTTGATTACTTTTAAGTTACCAAACTTCTTTCCTCCTCTGTTGTTTTTTCCTAGTTCTCATTTGTTTGTGTACTCCTTTTCAGGATTTTTATTGTCCAGATGTATATTTTATTTTGCAGTGAACCAAAGCTGACATATTTAACCCAGTTCTCTAATTTTATCAAGTCTCTTTCATAATCTGGATATCATTTTTTTGAATTGTTTCATTAGCATAATGTTGTGCAATTGAAAACAGGCAAGATTTTCCTTCCAGGCCTTTTGCAATGTCACTCAAAAATAAAATGAAAAGACAGCTCCCAATTGTTGACCTTTTGCGACAACCCACTGGTTTATTCCTTCATCTGAGTGTAGTCATTTCACTATTGTCCTCTGCATACTGATAAGCCAATATTTTATCTTCATTTCCAATGTAGGACCTATATCACTTTTTTTTCTTATTTCTTCTCTGACCTTTTATATGGTAGTTTGTGAAATATTTATTTTCCCCTTCTTGGCATTTACTCTATGCTAAACTCACAAATACTGTAAGAAAGGGAAATAAAAGCAAAATACCTAAGTGATGCATTTTTTCCCATATATAACAAATATACAAATAGTCTGTAAACCACTATAAAGCTGAAATTCATACATTCGCCCATGTCCATTCGCAGACACTAGCAAACAGATTAGGTATTGACACCCCACTGTGCAAAAATCCTAAACACAAACTGAAACTGACAGATGTCATGAAAGCCTTACTGAGGTACTGCCAAGGGAATTAACGGGAAATATACAAGGGAAAAGCAGATTTAGTAGCATGCTTATTGTTTCTGCTTACAAATGGAAAAAGAATGAATTACATACAAAAACAACACAGATAATATTGCACTCCCAGTATCAAAAATGCTGCTTTACAAAGAACAAACAAATAGGTTCAAACTACATGCCATGGAAAGCATAGCTTTGTCTTTACATTTCAGTTATTTAATTGGTAGTTCCATCTGCACAACAAATGTACACAGACATTTATTATGTTGGGCCTTTAGGGCAAATTTATACTAAAGAAACTGGCAGAGGCCTAACAACCCCCAGTACAGTAATAAATGTCCAGTAATGCTGAATTATGCATCTAATTATTTTACTTATTTTTGTGGGAGAATTGTGACTAAGACTTAGTTTGAGACCAGTGAAGTGAGATGTATATTTTTTCCTCTTCAACCAGTTACTTTCATAACTAATAGTGATACTGCTACAAAGAAAGTACTAATTACCCTACT
>NC_056743.1:872372977-872452609 GCF_019279795.1 Protopterus annectens
AAAATGTTCTCGCTTAACTAAGCAAGGAATTCCAGACCCTGATTAAATCCATCAAAACTAGATAGGCTGTAAAAATAGCTATCCAGGTAAAAGATAACCACAAAAGCTGCCTTTTCTAAGTTAGAAGCTTTAGAAATAATGCCCAGTATTGTGCAGAGCTAATAAGAAACAATATCACATAGTGTGACATAGAGGACATTGCCCATCTACTAGCAGACAAATTTAGCTTGAACCTCACTCCCTTTCCTCTCCAATATTCTGAGATCATATACCTGCATCAACACCCCCCCAAATCTCCATAGACTAAGTCCTCATGGCACTAAGGCCAAGAAAACTATTTATATGAAGAAAGATTACATAACAGGCTGCCTACTAGTCAGCCAGAAACATGACTTGTTAACCTTTCCCCTACACATGCTATTCAATGTCAGCCACAAAGCAGGCTTCATGCCAGTTGAATGGAGGACAGCAACAGCTATACCCTTGCACAAAGGTGGTGATCTAACAGACCCTGGTAATTACAGACTAATTAACCTGACCAGCCTCATGTGTTAGGCTATGGAAAAGATCATTATGGAATTAATAAATGTGGATACAGATAACCGACAGACTCAACTCAAGCCAGTTTTGATTCATCAAGAGCCAGTCCTGTCCACATAACCTGGCTGACTTCTTTGATAAAGTTACTGTAGCAACAGATTATAGCAAATCAGTATGAACTGCCTTTCTAGACCTTGAAATGGTGTCTGACAGCATCCCACACTCGGGTATTGTAAATAAACTCTCTGAGCTAAATGTTAGTCCCTTTGTAACTCATTGGGTAGCAAACTGGCTCACAAGAACATAGGAATTATGGGTTGGTGGCTTTACCGCTCCTAAAAGACTTGTCACTAGCATAGTACCCAAGGGTTTGGTCCTTTGGCCACTCCTCTTTGGCATTTATTTCTTGGAGGTGAAAGCTAATGTTAAGGGTTTGTGGGAGACTGCAAACTTGGTGCCATTATAAACTCCACAGAGGTCACCATGATCCTATTAGAAGGCTTGTGCCAAAAATATCTGGTGTCAAAACCAGGGATAAAACTAAATGGTAAGAAATATATAATCATATCCTTTGGCAAGCATGACTCCCCTTATAACTATCACATTGACAGCACACCCCTGAAAATTGATCCCGTAGTCAGGGATCTGAGAACCTCTGTTGACAATAAACCATCCTTTGATCACCATGTATACACTACTGTAAGGATGTCCTTTTACATTGCACCACATATATCTAAAGGTATGGCATCCAGGTACATTTCAATGTAGTTGGCACTCATTAGGCTGATTATCAAGTATACCGCCACTTTCAGTAGGGGTACTTCTCCAAACACTTGTCACAACTGGAATTACAGTAATGTCTCCTCACTAAGAAAATCATGGGCCTAAATCATAAAACAAATGATGCAGACCATCTTAAAGCCTGGTATCACTCCTTAGTATCATACAGGCTACTGAAAGGCAGCCCCTGCCTCATGTATAGAGTCTCAACAGTCCCTATCCTGTCACCCTGCCTCATGTACAGAGTCACAACAGTCCCTATCCTGTCACACCTATTACACATTTGCAAGTCCAGTGATGGCATAAATATCCACTAAAGGGATCTAGATCTCTTTTGCAACGTAAAAAGAACATGTTGGAGGGATAGGTATGTATGACTGAGAATTCCATTTTTGTGCAACCAACTTCCACCTCACATAAAGCAAAGCACTTCTCTTATACTCTGTTCAAATGTAATTCAAATGAATGGATGGCCAACTGCACCTTCATCCCCAGTGTGGCACTCTTGTTCCTCATAGATGGGCAATATGTAAATGCCCCAGCATATCCTTGTTCTGCCTATCTCTGGTTTATTTGTACAGAAGATATAGGGATTAAAAAGTATCATGAGAATGTAAGGCTAGGCTTGTTAAGATCCTCACGGATCAAAAGCCTAGTAAGTACCTATGAATCTAAAATAAAATTGCTTACATCAAAATTAATGACAAGCTACATAAAAGTAAAACACAACCCACATATCATTATAACCACTGATTGTATTCTCCATGTAGAGGTCTTTATAACATTTCCTCATGGCTTCTGTATAAGGCCTGGACTTTTTCTTCCCCTTAGTGCGTTTTTAGGCAAGGTCTGTTTCCTCAGGTTACCTGCATAGTCAGACAAAATCAAAACTCCATGAAGATAGCCATCTTCAATGCTGGAAGCCTTAACAGACATTGCACTGCTTATAGGCATTGCTAACTCTAGAAAGTATAAACATTTGTATAGTAACTGGCACTGCCCCTCCAGTGCAAAGTTTCAAAGCCTATCACACTTTCAGGCCCAGTGCCAAAAACAACTGAGCTACTGGAGGGGGGGGGGGGTTTGTTTTATTAAGTCATCAATTCACCTGCAGACTCTTAAGGCAGAACAATGATCTTGAACTCCACCATATCCTTCTCACAGTAAATAAAGTTTTGTACAATATAGCGTACCACCAAACCCCTGCACGCCAGCTGCAGCCCACAATGCATGTCTAAGTAAACCTAACACTTTTCTCTTGGGTGACTTCAGTTAGCCAACCACTAACTGGGAACCCTATACCACCACTAATATGTGTGCACAAAGATGCCTGAACTTTATTACTGCCAGCTCCTTGTACCAACTAGTTCCAGTCCCAATTAGGGGTCATAAAATATTGGATCTTGTTCTTACTAATACAGGCCCCTTAAGCTTAACACCTTCAGTTACCACACCATTGGTCAAATCTGACCATTGTTCAGTAATATTGACTCCGGGTGATTGTCACTGTTGAAGTGACACCCCAACTCCATGTGTAAAATGGAAAAATAGGTTGTGGATGGATGGATTAGGGTAAAACCAAATCTGCCACAAAACCTTTCTGTATTTAGATACTACTCTGTGGCAAACCTATTCCAGCTAACTGATGACCTGATGACATGTTATGACCCTCCTCATCCTGATGACTCCATCATGTACACAGCCACAGTTGTTGATAATTTCTATGCCCTCCTCAAAGCATGCATTGAGGTACTGCTCCCCATAAGACATAAATACAATGCTAAGTTCAGAAATAAATGCCAGTGGTGGAAACCTAGTATAAACAAACTACACAACAGGAGGAACAACCTGTTAGCCCATATATGTAAATCTAATGCCCTCTTATCTAGAGGAGAACTCATAAGTATTAATAAAGAACTCCGAAGCAAACCAAAATCCTTCAGACGCAAGTATAACCGGAAAACTGGCACCTATGCTAAGAACAACCATAGAGCCTTTTTTCAGCTATGTCAGAAATCTTGGAACGAATGCCCAGCATTACACAGAGATAATACACAGTGACAATGCATACCGTTCTCCTAAGGACCGAGCCAGTAGACTGGCTGACACATTTTGCTCAAACTTTCCTCCTCCATCCTACTTTACTTTCAACAACAAATTTGTATGGTCAAGTCACCCTGACTGATTACCTCTGAGCAAGTTTCGAGTGTTTCCTCCAAGGCCAAAATCACTAGCCCCATCGGTCCTGATAATGTGCCAGTTTGCCTTCTTGTAGGTACCAAACACTGTTGCACAGACAAACTAATAAGTTTATTTAAACTCAACCTCTCCACTGGATTTATACTAGAGGCATGGAGAATAGATGTAGTAACCCGCTCGACAAAGGTGGACATACTAACCTCGGAACGGGAACTATAAACCTATATGTCTCAACTAGCCTTATCTATAAGGTAATGGACTGCATCATCAATGACCTTATTAATAAGAATATAATTGGTCTACAATAACTGGCCAGAAAACCGGACCAGGCCAGCTTCCAAGAAAGCAATCAGGAAAACCAAGCTCAGTCAATTCCAGGTCAGTGTATCGCGGCATCTTCCTAATAACTAGAAATTTTGTGCTACTAATCTAGTGCAGTGTAATGACAAGGACCACCACTTCTATAGGGAAAACATTACAAGTATGGACTGCAGGTACATAGGTAAACCTTTTCCAAGAGAAAGAAAGTAGTTTTAAGTAACTGATCTAGGAGTACAATAGGAAGAGAAAAAATGTGTGGGGGGGGGGGGCTGGACCAGTAGTGTGCACACTTACAGTAAAAGGCTATAGCAAAAATGTCTTCAGTTTAGAGGACAGATTAAATACAACTCTAACATACACTAGTTTAGCTGAAAGCACTTTAGCATTCCACCAACCCAGGGTCTCACAGTACAGGGCAAACAGACAGCCTTTGGTATATTGGAGGTTGGCCAGGACACAGATAAAACATTTGTGGAGGGGACTGGAAATAAAAAGGAAAAATAGGTAAATATTATGCCTGGAGTTTTAAAACACTCAGATTACCAAGTAACTAAGGAGATACGAGGATGCAGGGGAGGGGCAGCATACCCTGTAAGAAACACCACAATTATTTGAGCAACACAAATGCAAGGAAAGCAGAGAAAACAAACAAAAGGTAACTGCAGTTGATACCACACTATTATAACACACACTACAGTATTTTGTATTGTTATAAAGGGTATGAAAACAAACTAAGATGCTACACAAAATTAAGCATTCTCCACAAAAAGTCAGTAATAACAGTGGTATTATACAGACGCACAGTCTCGCTTATATCCCTCGGGGGTTACAGTTAAGTTCTATTCTAAATGCCAGACAGGTTACTGATCTAAAAGTACAGACAGCAGGCAACAATATTCAGTTTAGTGAATAAAGCAGCATTGTACCAGTTATTTAAAGTCACAATATGCTACGAGTACAATTCCATAAAGGCATAACAAAATGCTCATATGCTGGGCAAGTAGAGTAAAACAAAACAAAAACGCTTGGAAATATAGGTCCAGAAAATAAGTGACCATATAGAGCTGCTACCAACTAAAAATATACCTGAAAAAAACAGGCAATGTGTGAAACCACAAAAATAGCAATAAGGATCGCAAACAAAAATAATGCCAGGTAGTACTTACATGTGAGCACACTAATGGGGATTCCTATGAAGCCAGAGCAGGAAAACTAGGTCAAAGATGATGTCTTTCTATGCCAGGTTTCTTTTTAAGACCTCTGCAATGGAGCAGGAATGGGAAGGAGGAGTGTAGGTTCAAGGTTGGTCGAAAATGTATTCATTGAACGATCGTTTCAGTAAAACTGAAACTTGGCCAACCTAACGACCAAAACAAAAAAAGCATTTTTAAAACCCACCCTGGTGGGGGGGCTGTGACCCCCCACACACCTCTAACTAAATATACCAACTCTGAGATCTCACTACAGTGGGGAAAAGGGCAAATTCCCGATAAAGGCCCACTGGTTACTTACTGGAGGAAAAAGTTCACTGAAACGAGTGACAGATGAAGACTTCGATAAATAGGGATCGACAAAGAGGAGTTTAATGATTAGTTGAGTTCGACTAACTGAAGTAGACGCATAATACAATCACATATAAAATTAAACAATTAGATAATTATATAATTTAACAATTAAGCAATTAAATAATTAAAGTGAAGAGCCGAGGCACTATAGCGTGTTAATAAAACTGCTTGGTTTTTAATGGCCTTTTGGTTGTTTTTCTGTATTTGGTCCTTTGGTGTTTTTATTGTACATGACACAGGCATGTTTATTCTGTGTCCATGATAATGCCCCTCTCTGTTACAGGCAACCAGTGGTCTACAATACATGTTTCCAGGGGATATTGTCCTACAGAGTGACAGTTCTTTGTCTATATTACAAAAAAACTTATTTTGGGAAAATACACTTTGTTGCCCTCTCAATTTCTATTAATGCCTTATTTTGGTGTCATACCTTGGCATCTGCTTTCCGCATGAAATGCATGTCAACAGACATATTTCAATATTATCATGCAGGAGTTGTTTGTGGTATTCTTTGCTAATCTATACTTTATACAGGATGTTTTATCAAGCATATTCGTGTACATATGGCTTAGAATCCTGTACATTACATCATTTTTCTGATATGGCCCCCTGTATACAGAAACAAATAGGCATTTGCTAGGAAACAGATATACCTAAGCTGAGGTCTATCAATGTCTAGGAAAAGTTATAAAAATGTAGGAATACTTGCCGAGGCTGTACCCTTAATCAGCTTCATTTTCCAGAACATACTGACCTCTCTCACACCTATAAGGAAAGTCAGAATAAAATGCATGTTCTAACTATGGTCTTCCCTAATCCAACAGTAGCAACAGCACTATGCAGTGATTAAACTTGGAAAAATCAGGCAGTGGCTTCTTTTCATTGTGAAGCAACTGTATAGATGCAGTGACAGAGGTAAAGAGAAGTTAGTTTCTAAATGTGCAATGAGAGACTGAACATACTCCGCTAAGCTCTTCTTTAGAGATGTCAAGATTCTTATGCACTCCACTCCAGGACACTTTGTTCTTCTTTCGGCTTTTCCCGGTTAGGGGTTGCCACAGAGGAACTCCGGTCAGCTAGTGATCGGCAGTAGATATTTACGGTGCCGAGGTGCCAGCCCAATGCCCAACCTTCAATGAAGGCACGCCCATTCACGCATGTCTTTCGAATGCCACTCAACCACGGGGAGGACATGCAGACTCCACACAGAACATTAAAGACTATAAATGCCAAACTTAATTAACACACTTTTACAGAGATGATTTGTTCAATCAGCACATAAAATAAGAGGCCCAAAAAACCTACTGCTTTAACTAGAGGCTACTCCCCTCAGAAATGCACAGACAATTCTTCCTACATAGTTCAACTGCTGCATATGTCACACTCCAATGTGTCAAATGTGCACATGGACACGCACTACACAAACTACACACACTTCAACCTAGCAGCTAACCACTTAGGGTATTGCTATACACAAGTATAGTTGACAGAACAATAGCAATATTGTCACTTTTGGAAGCTATTATTGTCACCTCACTCCCCAAAGAAAGCCCCTCAAACAAGGCCTTCCTAGTCACACTTGTCTACTTTAAAACTGTTTTAACACCACGTGAAACTTATTCAAGTTCACACGCATTAAGTGGAGGCAGCTGAAACAGAATGCACATCCACAGCAGTTTCCTTAGAGCTTAATTATTTTAGTTGGTCTTTGTGACCAATATACAAGATCATTAGACAAGAGGGCGTGTTTTCATGGATGTCATCAGATCTCACATTAAGTTAACTGGTCAGAGTCAACCAGAATGTAAATGAAAGATACCTTAATCATAACATTTCACTGCAGGCCATGCCGGGGGAAGGATGGAAGATGTGACTAGTAGTGTGATGTAGGCTTCTGAGCAAGGCCTGTACAACTGCCACATGGTACAATGTACCCATAGTAGTGTGATGTATGCTTCTGAGCAAGGCCTGTACAACTGCCACATGATACAATGTACCCATTAGGTAACCATGAACAGTTTTTAATGAAACATTTTGAACTTATACTGAGATAACTTATAGTATGGCGTTGAACTAAAAATATCTGACATGAGAAGTAACAGCTCAAGGGCCTAGGTATGATTCCTCAAAATTCCATATGTATATTGTGCAACACCGAGCAAGCTTTTTAAACAAACTACAGGTTCCAGATCACTTTAATAAGCAATCAATTGTGTCTAACTGGTCATATAAGATAAAAAGACAACCACATAAATCAATATATACATAACTCACACTTGTTTCTCAATGTATGAAGCTTTCTGACACAGCAGAATCATTCATTAACCCCCCCCCCCTGTTATTATTAAGTCCTCATATTCAGCTGATAAAGTTCCCCTTCTGACTGGGCTCATAGCTCCAGCTATTATGTTCATTAGCATCTGCCTTTGTTACTTTGTTATTAAACTGCTCCGTCAAGAAGTACAGTCTTCCTTCCTTCATCCCCTGACCTTGTTTGCCTATTTATTTTTAATTAGTCAGTTTCTTGACCAAAGGTGCTGCTTTTTCAGGGAAACCCAAGCAAAAAAGAAAGTTCAGTAACTGACAGAGGGGTCATGCAGCATGTTAGAGTTTATGGAAGTAATCAGACAATCACCTGAATAAATTCATTAGTTAATAACCAAGTACAAAAATCTTTGCAGAAAATGATGTTTTGGTATCAGATCACCCTAGATGGATGGCCATTTCAGAAATGTAAAGATGTCGATCCTGATGTTTGACTTTGCTTGCATTTGATGGTGCTGGTAAGAGGCACGTATAAGACAGCACTGTTCACTTTGCACTGTTTATGATGCTGCTATACCCTGCTTTGTGTGGATGCCCTCTCCATTTGCCATTTCTAGACTATGGTAAACAAGGTGGTCTCATTTCTTACTTTAACAGTTCATAGGATCATAGGAGATTACTAGGCTATGGACATGGAGGTCATTTTAGGCCTAGCCGTTTCACCCAATGTAATACTGCAGAGGTCCTAGTCAGTACCCAAGACTGCAAAGCTAGCTGCTGTCATTTTAGTCCTATATTCTCTTTACTGCTGTTCATCTGTTATCGACCAGAACTGAATATTTTCTGTTTTGCTATTTTCACATATGTTTTTGAGTTACTAGTTAGTTACATATGTGATCCCTGTTCTTGACTTGCTATTATATGATTGAGAACATATTCTTTGAGGTGAGAGGTTGTGAAAAAGGACACCATTTTCTATAGTTTGTGGGGTACATATAAGTAAAATGAATGCCGTTATTTATACTAGTACCCAATTGCCTTATCATATTCTGCTTATTTACTACTTTACTGTCTTTCTCAGATTTAAATCAATTTAATGGAACAGTTTCCTTATATAGACAGGAAGAAGGGAAACTGGGTCCCATTAATGCCAACAGAACAAGCAAGTTAAAATGCCAAGTTTACTTTTTTTTATTTTTAGTCTAATATGATTTTCACTTTGATTCACTGAAACTAATTAAAACTTTGCCCCTTTCCCACCCTTAATGTATTCCTTCCTGGGGGTCCAAGGTCAGAGCCATTTGAAAAGCAGAACAAGAATAATACAATAAAGGCACTTATCTGAACATCAAAGACACCAGGAAGGATCAGACCAACTTGTGCAGCATATTGTGAGGTTCACAGCACTAAAAAAAAAAAAAAAAAAGTAAAGAGGAAAGACAGTTGACAATCTGTCCTGTGGGTCTTTCATGCTACTTTTTGACACTTTGCAGTGTTCACAGCTTCTTTTACACCAAAATAAATGAGGTGGGGGCAGGCAAGGTTTCTGCATTTACTTTCATTTCTACATGTTGTCAGTTTGTGTGTTTGGTATATTTTAGCTGGTAAGTATTTTACAGTATTGACTGTGATTTAATTTTATTACCTTGGCATAGCTTACACTTTGCATTTTACACTAATCCTCAGTCAGACATAAGTAGTCAAAAGGAACCTTATAATTCATAAAAATGAAGTGTTTTCACTTTCTGACTCCTTTGTCTAGGACTCTTTTAAAGCAACATTTATCTTGACTAAACGTCAGGTCAACTGGAAGCTTCTTCCAAGTGCCTGTACGCTAGAAAACAAAATTCTCTATGTCCCCATTTGCTTTACCACTTACTTGATGAAAAGGGCCATTTATGCTAATGTATTTGTCCTGCTTTAGGTCAAATTCTGACTCAAGAAACAAGTCAGTGTTATGAGCAAGTCTGACACATTCTGCCATGACATAATCTTCTATATTTGTAATCCGTCTGTCTCTTTCAAGCTACCCTTTCCCAGATCCTTTAAATCTTCTCACACCCATCCTCAGGTTATTGGAGTTACTCCCATTTGCTCTAAGCTCGCCTTGTTAAAAAGAAGAAAGCAATAAAATGAAGACTGTGTGCTTAAAGTAGTTAAAGGCCATTATTTCCAGGGAGTCAGACATCATAAATACTAAACTTCATTAGATATAAACAGAAAAAGGAATCTGTTTTCTTGGAAACTAGTTTAATAAACTTTCCCAGGGAATACTTGTGTTGGGTGTGGAGGTTGGGATGGGGGGGGGGGGTTCTGAAGTGATGAAATGGATTTGTCTGTAAGTCAACAGGATTGTGCACAATAACTTGTGGGAAAGACTGACAGGGGTCAAGTTTTGCGAAGTTCTGCAGGTATGGTGTTTACCAACTAACAAGCAAGTAAGTGGCCTAGGAAAACAAAGCCAGGTGGTGATGTCACAACATGCTAGGTTATCAATCAAACTTACATCTAGGGTTTGGATTTTGCTAGACTCTCGAAAATTTGAAACAGTGTAAATGGATTGGTTAGCTACATAATATGTGAGCCAAAGACCTATAGCCAAAGTTGGGACTAGGATTTGAAATTTTGGTGATGTTCTAAAAAGCTGAAAAAGAGGAGCCTGATTGGCTTAATGAAAAGCCCATCAATAATCAACCTGTGCAGGAATGTGACTAATCAAATAACTTAAGACCAAATAAGATGCTAGGACTAAGCAAGGGAGTGGTTGGGATTAGGGGAAACGTGATCTGTAGGGTTGTGAGGGTGACCTGTCCTCTTTTGTCCACATCATGAACTTCTTAAGATCAGGAAAAAAGGGACACCATTTAAGGAGGGGTAAATGCTGTAACTAAACTCAAGGGTAAGCTAGGACCCCTGGCACTGCTCCCCAAAGGAGAGCTCAGAGGAGGGGAAAAGACAGGTACCAATATCCTCACCCATTATTGCATAGGGTCCATGATGGTTACACTACACCCCATGATGGGTGTGCGTCAGCCTTAGGAACCTACAGTCCATATGGCCATGGATGAAAGTACTAGCTGTAGTATGGTTAGTTAGCCCATCAAAAGAAGCCTTCTATCTCCAATATAAGGTAGCAGGATGCATAACCAAAGCCAGATGGTGATGAAAATGAGATTTAAACTATGTTAACTGTCATTATACATCAGTACTAAATAATGAAGTTTGACTCGCTTTAGAAACTAATGTACATATTGTAATCACACTATGCTTGAGTGTGCATTGTGCTGTGATAGTCTACTTTATTAGAATGTATATACACAGTTTTTTCAATGTAATTAGTCTGAACTACTCTGTTATTGCTTACATTTCTGTGTTTTTTGTTTGTGAAATGTTTTGTATTTCACCTGGGCTGAGACTGAAATTGGTCAATATTGGTCAGTGCACTTCTCTGGTAAATAAATGCCAATAAAATAAAATTATGACTGTATTAAAATGCGCAGATGCAAGATATTATTTTTTGGAAACAAAGAATTATTATGAAACATTGAAATGGAGAAAACAAAACACATACCAGATACAAATACAGAAAATATTAGTTACAGAAGTTGCTGGGAATCAAAAAAATACTTTGAAAAAGACAGTGTCATAGCTACTGGGGCACAAAAACCATAGTGGTCTATTTCACAATATCAGAGTAGTAGGTGGCACTGTGACTTAGTATCTGGGAATACCCATTGACAATTTCATTGTTCCATGCAAAGAACAACTTGTCTGAATGATTAAGTTTGTTGGTAGTTGAAACAGTAGTCCAAACATTTTCCAAGGAAACCAAGTACAACAGGTGGCACTAAAAAAGTTGCCCCAGAGGGCAGTCAGGGGCACTTGTGCAAACCTGATAGTGTTGTGCATAAAAAGTCACTGATAGGATTTGTGTACCTTTTAGGAATGGTGGTTCTGTCATAGCATGCTTCAACATACCTTGTCATTTGGTTGTGAACAGTCAAATGTTACTTGAACTTGTAGATCAAACATAAAGAGATAATGGGGTTACCTACAGAACAAAAAAGATGAAAAAAAATGAACAAAAATGATTCAGCCTGTGCATAACCACAGGCAGAACTCCCCCAGTTTAAACACTCACTTATAATTCCAATTCCAAAAACTCACACAGCCTCCACTATTTAGGATTTCTGGCCTATATTCTTTGTCTTATCACCAAGACCTTTGAAAGACTTATTTTAATCACCTATATGAACATCTTAGTAAATATGGGCAACTGATTGAAGCTGAACATGGTTTACATGCTGGACACAAAAACACTGAGTGCCATATACAAAGTATCAGAACAAAAATTCCCCTCAGTGCAAAAAGGCTGTCTGACAGGAGCTATAATTATAGACCTTTGCAGAGCCTTTCAAAGTGCTGACCATACAACACTAATACATAAGCTTAGCAGCACTGAATTTGGTTAAAAACACAATCCACTGGTCTCAAAACTATGTAACTAACTGAGTATTCTTTGTATAGAAAGGAAATATATAGAATGTTTGTCTTTTCGGCTTTTCTCGGTTAGGGGTCGCCACAGCGGAACTCGGGTCCACCAATGATTGGCAGTCGATTTTTATGGTGCCGAGTTTCCAGCCCGACGCCCACCCTTCAGCGAAGGCACACCCATTCACGCATGTCTTTCGGAGGCCACTCGACCACGGGGAGGACATGCAGACTCCACACAGATGGCACTCCAGCCAAGAATTGAACAGGAGAATCTCTTGCTGTGAAGTACCGCGGATACAGAAAGTAAATATATAGAATAGCACATGCAAATTTTCTGCAAGAGTCCCTTGGGGCTCTGTAATAGGCACTATATTGCTGTCCATATTCATTAATGACATTACTAATTGCATCCCACCAATTAACATTCCTGTTTATGCAGATGACACGATCCTACCTAGAAAGTGTCTCACCTCTACAGTTCCCCAAACAGACCTGCAAACGGCTTTCAAGTAACCAGCTTAATCTAAACTTTTGGCACAAAACAGAAACTAACAACATCCTACTCATGACCTATCCTCACACCCAGCAAGGTTACTATAACCCAGATGGACAAATACAAATACCTAGGACCAAGTTTAGATCCAACTCTATCACTCACAGCTTGGGTGTTTCAAAAGTCACAGCTAAACTGAACGATCCTACTCTATCTCCAACTGCATAATAAAGGAAGCTAGGCAAGCTCTAGCTAAGAATGTCTTGATTCCCAGATTTGAGTACTCTACCATTTTTTTCTTTCTTTACTCAGCCTATAATACAAAAAATGAACAGCTATAACTACAATTTGTAGATTTCTCAACCTCTCTCTCCAGCTGAGGCACCACTGTGTCACTCTGTAAAAAGCCAGCTGGCTACCAGTAACAACTTAGTCCGTTCTTCAATTATTCACTTTTACCTTCATGATACTGAAGAGATTCCATCTTTCACTTGGAAATAAGTTATAAATTAAGTCAGAATTCATTTGTGCAAATTTATGGCAGACTCCCACATCAGTCTAAAAGTATGGTTGACTTTCAGACTGGTCGCCACACATGTATGCAAAGTCATTCAGCAAATACTACAGCAAAAGATATACTTGTCATTAGAAAATGTCTTTTTAATGAAATATGATCAAATGTTATCAGTTCTGTGTTATTCTTTAGATTTCCATGTATAACTGCAGTTATAACTACATAATTTTGTGCAAAGTCTGAAAGAAAACTTCCTCACATTCATGTAATCCTCATCCTGGAATGCATTATGCAAACCTGCACTTGATTTTAATTCTGTGACAAAAGCTCACTGACATTGATATAATTCTCATGCTGTAAGAAATGCATTCTCCTTACTGACCAATGAACTCACCAATGCCACCTAAGTGAACACTACAAACAACTACCAGTCAGTGAAAGAGAAACTTTTTTTTTTCAAAATTCTCAATCAAGGTCACTGCCCTCTATTGAGATCCAAAGTACAAATCAGACAACAAAGTTTCTCCCTAAGAGATGATGCTGATAAAACCATATCCCTAGTGAGACCCAGATTCAAAACTACTGATGAAAGAGCCTTCTGTAACAGTATGGACTCATCTGCCATCTAAAACAAGACAAGAAGACATACTAGCCTGCTTAAAAATATACTGAAAGAGAGCTTGTTCAAAAAAGCATTGTGCTCCTGTTCAAAGAAAAGGGTACTCTAAGCATGTATCACATTAAGCAAGTGGGACACTAAGGCAAGGGGGAGCAGCTATCATAGTGAGTAAAGTCCCCCCTAAAGCTATGTTTCTCATCATAGTTTAATGTGTAAATATGTTTATCATTCTCTCTCCATCTGCTATTATATTGTGCAAATTCGTTCACAACATGTGCATACTGTAAATATGTTCAAAATGGTTTCATGCTCTGTTTGTATAGTATGTGCTGCAACTGTCATCTTGTACTCCAAATTTTGAGAATGTGAATATCTACATACCTGTATATATTTGGTACCCTGTTTTAAAGGACAACAATGGGATTCTATTATTAAATGCTCAACTTCTCTGTCTTTTGTCTCCCTATTTACTGTTCCTGCTATGAATAAACAATACAGCATTTAAAGTATTTTAAATTGACTGTTCCAGTCCACTAGAACAGTGCCTTACTGTACTCTGGTGGTTTCAAAAAACATTTATCCCACCCAGGAAAAGCTTGCTGCAGTCTCCAATTCACTGTAGCCAGGAGCTTTAGGACGAAAGAGGCCTGTGTGATGTAATTTTTTACAAACAAGCAATGCATTGTCGGATACCTAGAGGCAGACTAAACAATCAGAATTACTTCAAGATGCCAGACCCCATGTGGTCAGACTCAGAAATTATGTATTAGAAATATTTAAAAACCTTTAAATAGTCCCACAGTGGTGTTAAAATGTAGGAAACACCAAACCATGATGAAAAAACATGTTTTTTGAGTCTGTGGATTCGGTTCTCCTTTAACTAGTATAGGTTTGTAACTTGTTTTAATTGGCACTTGTTTATCACCTGAGAAGTTCTTGAATATCTTGATATTTGTTCCACTGCTTTGTTTTGCACTGCTTCTATAATTGTTGCCCTGTGGGCCCAGGTCGTGTCCATAAAGTGTCTGAGAACCAGCTCACATACCCAGTTATCAAATGTAATAAATAAAAAAATATATATATCTCGGTGTAAAAAACATGCTTGGGCACCTGGCTCATGTCTGAAAAGGGTTGTAAGACCGGTTCACTTAGTAAGCAAAATAAAGAAATCAAAATAAGCAGTGTAAATAAAGAGAACACAAACAGAAATATAAATCCACATCTGAAAATGAGTAATAACAGAATATCAACACAGAAAACCATCTAGTAGTATTCCTTGCAATAAAAATTAGGTTCATCATTTTTGTTCAATACACTCCCCATTGCATTTCTGTCTTTAACCTTTATCGTTGCTGCTTTATCTTTGAACTGCAAGTTCCAATAATTAGAACTTTGTCATTTTTGCCGATTTAATTTAATAGAACTTTAAGCCTGTCACTTTTTTTGTAAAGAAACTATCAGTAATACCTATGTGCATATAACACTGTCATTGTCCTGACTTTGTTAAAAATAATGTGATTAATGGACAAGAAGTAAGATTATCAAGATTGACACTGAAAGGAAAATAATTCTTCAAGAGCTTAGAATGTTAAAGAAAATGTTCACAGAGATGGGAATATAACAGCAATAAAACAGATCAGACTTCTGAAGGAAGAAAAAAAAAGGTGTACAAATACATTTTTACACAGATGTCAATGGGACAAGTAAACAAAAAATAATTTTTAGTGACTTCATTAACACTTTGTCCTCCTGAACCACCTTGCTCATGTGTGCTAACTCTAACTTCTAACCCAGTATCTACACATTAGCGTACCAACACCCTTTCCCCTAACAGTACCACTAAACAACAAATGCATACACACGCACTTCAAACATATTAGTACTCAATATTCCTTTCTCTAGCCATTTTCCCAACCCTAACCCAGGAACCCCCCCTACACACACACACACACACACACACACAAGCACGTATATACTCACACACACACACACACACACACACACACACACACACACACACACACACACACACACACACACAAGCACGTATATACTCACACACACACACACACACACACACACACACACACACTCACGCATGCACGCACACACACTCACGCATGCACGCACACACACTCTCACTCCACCCCAAAACATTTGTTACAAACAAAGTTTCAACATTTCTACCAGGGTTAGACCCTGCACAAGGTGACATAGGCAGGGCCCAGTGTTTGCAGGGGACCCCTATAAACATGAAAGAAAAAGAAAGAAAGAAAATTGTTCCACACACATCAAATCAGACATATCCCCTACCCTGATGACCTGGGTGCACTATTGCACAACTGTAAATTGTGCCCGTTCATATCTGCTCTGTCTTGCTCCAGTTTCATTGGTTCTAATGTGGAACATTCAAGCCAATAAGAGAGAGACTTTGAAGTGGCAGGCCTTCACTCACTTAATTTTCTGATAAATCACTGAGAATTAAAAATCACTGAGGTTTACAGTCAGTCAGCATGCCAGTCATTATAGTTTCACAGCTTTTATTGTTCAGAAAATGCATGATGACATAAAAACCTGTTGCTTTGTTATTGTGAACTAGAGAAGTCTGCCTCTCATCTATTTCCACTTTTGCAAAATCTCTGATTTTTCCTCACATTTATGCCCCATCTCTCATTAATTTATTTTTTTATAGTAAATCACTAAGGATTACAGTCAGTTAATAATTCCCATCATTCAAATGTCATACTCCTTATTGTTCAGAAAATGCATGTCCATTCAACACTTATTGAGCTATTAATTTTTTTTAAAGTAAATTACAGTTGTGTGACACCTAAGACTTTGAAATATTAATAAGGTGCTTCCTTTATTCAAAGGTACAAGGTTTGAAAACCTCCACCTCTATTTGCCTACTGCAAGACTTTGAGCAACTCACTGAACCAGACAGTATTCACAGGTCACCCCTGAAAATAGACACTTTTTATGTGTTAGCCAGGTAAACCCACTGGTTAAAGGGACACACATTGTCTTATATATCTCTCCATATAGACATTGACACATATTTCATCTGTTCCTTGTAAATTCTGTGGCTTTCGTGCAATTTATTCTAGATTGCAGTCACTAAATAATGATATGGATGTGAGCTTAAGACTTGGTATCCTTCAGAAAATGCTTACTTATATGAAGCTTGTTATTCAATCTGTTCCTGGTTTTATGCATTTGTTTCTGATTGTTGAGCTAAGAATTTGAGAGGGCAGAGGAGAGTTGTGATGAGTTGCACTGTATGGTTCTGACAGCAGGGATCTGAGATTCATTTTTGGGAAAATAATTATGAATTATTTACTTGATCTCAAGCAGATATCTGAGGTATACAGTCATTCAAGTGGCTGTAATTGATATCAGTGCTTGTGATGATGTGAGGTATTGCCAGCTATGCCAGGAGAAGTAGGGCAGTGGATGTGTAACATAAGAGCACAGCTAGCAGAATTTTGTAAAGAATTATATGTCATTTGTACATCAAACTGATTTGTACAGATGCTCGTGTTGAAAAATGTATTTGTAAAGCTGCTTGTATTAAAAAAATGTATCAACAGTGTGCCCTGCTGGGCAGAAAAGAAATGTACATGCATTACTGTAACTGCTTAAATGTATATATTGTAACGGAGGATACTGGAAGACAAGAGGTTAATCTCAATCCACCTGACTTTGAGAAATAAGAAATTAAATTTCTAGGCTTAGGCCATAAAGATGTTTATCTCACAGTTTTGAATGAAGTCAGACAGGGTCTGTAAGAAGCATGTATTGTTAGTCTCTGTAGGAGGAGTAGAAGTTTATAATTTTTTATGACTTTCAGAAGCTGAACCAGATCTCAGCAATGCTCTTGTGTGTGTGTATTATTGACACGTAGGTGCTAAATACTGGCAGTTACTAGCAATTCGGGGGGGGTTACATGAGAACCAGAAGTAAGATGACCAGATGTATGTGATGTCATTCTGTACAGAAATAATGTTTTAATATTAGGTGAGACAGAAGTCTCAGGGCAGTCTGTTTCTTGGAACCTGACATAGGAAGATCTCTCACCCGCTTCATCTTGCCTTGTGCTAGTAAGTGACCAGGGCATAATAATTCTTTAGATTAAGCAGGAATATATAGTGAGATTTGTTAAGTACTGTTTTTCTGTATCTGTGTGAATCTATTAATCTGTGTTATTTCAATATTTCCTGTGGTTGAAACTCTGGTGTTTATTGCAAATAGATATTTAGTATTTTCATGTTCTTTTTAAACTTTTCTTTGAGGATGGTCCTTTTAGAGAATATTTTAAACTTTGAGAGAACTCATATATGTTTGGTGACTCTGTGGCCACTTCTAAAAGCCTTATTGCATTGGTCAAAACACCTCCACTTGTATTAATATTAATTTCACTCAGTATAATTAGGTAACCTTGTAAGTAGCTGGCTTGTGAGGGTCTGGTGGTAGTAATTAGCTTATAGTCTGGCAGAAGGGGCATAGGTAGTAAACCCATGACAGCCTTTTCCAGGTGTGTGTGTGGTCAGCTGCTTGGGGCAGGGACATGAAGCACTGGTTTCACATAGAAGGTGCTGGAGAACTTGGCTTGGACACTCGGCCGAGAACTTAACAGTTGTGTCAGTGGGGAGCCTTACTGGGGAACTGGGGAGAGACAGAGAGAGAAAAATCTACACCCCAGGCTGACTGTGTTTCCTGTGTGCTCTTAAGGGAAATTGTGCTTGATGAAGAGAGGTCTGCATCTGGAAATACTGAGTGTATCCATTTGTATTTCAAGTGAATGCCCCTTTCCAGTGTCAGTGGTGAGGAATCAGGCTCCTTGATTACTGGCCCGAGTGGGGATGTCACATATTGGTGAGCAGTGGTGTGGATATTAAATTGAACTTCTGTACCTTGTAGGCAGTTGTCACTAAAGGTGTGTCCTCTCAGCAGCCACAAGGTAAACATTCAGAGTTTCATTTCACAACAGTTTTATTTTATTTATTTTTTTAGTTTAGTCACTAAAGAGCAAATAATTTCAGGCTTAGTCACAGCTCAGACCAACAACCAGGTGGATAACCAGTCTGGTGATGGGAATCTGCAGCCCTCCAAAACAGGCCAGTTCACCTTTTCCTCAGAGGACTTAAAAACCCATCTGGAGTTAAACAGACTTGAACTGGAGGCCAAACAGACTGCAGTGTTTGTTGGCCAAAGAAAATGAGAAGCAGCACCAACATGAGAGGAAGATCCTGACTCCTGACCAGGGTCATGGAGATAATGGGGAAGGGAATAACCAAACTTCAGAAGCACAAAAGCTCTATAAATTTCTTCCACAGTTTACAGAGGGTGATAATTTTGATAGTTTTATTCATATATTTGAAAGAGTATGTAAACAGTACAATGTTGACCAAGAGCTTTGGGTATGGTTTCTGACCCCTTTACTCCATGGAAAAGCTGTAACTGCCATTTCTAAATTGTCTGATATGATTGTTTAAACTATGAAAAAGTAAAGAAATTCTTACTTGAATGTTTTGATTTAACACCTGAAGCTTACAGGAAAATGTTTTGAGAGCAAAGGCACAAGGTGAATGAAAATATGTGTGATTATACTTCTGAGTTAAGTACTTATTTTCATTGATTGGTGAGTGGGTGTCAGACACCACTTCTGAAGGGATGGCAGACCTTTTGGTGAGGGAACAAGCCCTTAGCACTTTGCCTGAGGACATTAGAATCTGGTTGGCAGACAGAGTACCACTCTGCAGATGAGCTGGGGAAAAGGAGGGATCTCTACTTAGAAAGCTGGGTATCACTGACAGGAAAGGGATACCCAGTACTGCACATGGTTGTAAGGTGCTTGGATTAAAAATGAATCAACAGTGCGCTCTGCTGGGTAGAAAAGAAATGCACATGCATTATTGTAACTGCTTAAATGTATATATCGTAACAGGGGATACTGGAAGAGAAGACGTTAATCTTAATACACCTGACTTTGAGAAATAGTAAGAAAATTAAATTACTGGGCTAGGGCATAAGTATTTTATCTCACAGTTTTGAATGAAGCCAGAGATGCAATGTCTGTAAGAAGCATGTTTTTTAGTCTCTACAGGAGGAGTAGGAGTTTGCAATTGTTTTAGGACTTCCAGAAGCTGCACCAGATCTGAGCAATGCTCTTGTGTGTGTATGTGTATTATTAACATGTAGGTGCTATATCCTGGCAGTTTCTAGCAATGGGGGGGGGGGTTGCATGGGAGCCAGAAGTCAGATGACCAGATGTCATTCTGTACAGAAATAATGTTTTAATATTAGGTGAGACAAAAGTATCAGGGCAGTCTGTTTCTTGGCACCTGACATAGAAGAATCTCTCACCCACTTCATCTTGCCTTATGCTAATAAATGATCAGGGAATAATAATTCTTTAGATTAGTCAGCAAAATATAGTGAGATTGGTTAAGTACTGTTTTTCTTTATCTGTGTGACTCTGTTCATCTGTGTTATTTTAATGTTTTTTGTTCTTGAAACTCTGGAGTTTATTGCAAATAGATATTTAGTATTTTCATGTTGTTGTCTTATATATTATTAACTATATTTAAACTTTTCATTATGGCTGGTCCTTTTAGAGAACAGTTTAACCTCTGAGAGTTTTCATATCTGCTTGGTGACTCTGTGGTCACTCCTGAAAGCCTTACTGTATTGGTCAAAATACCACCATTTGTGTATTAATATACATTTCACTCAGTATAATTGGGTACCCTTGTAAGAGCCTTAGAGTACCTGGATCAGGAGGGTCTGGTGGCAGTAACTACCTTATAGTCTAGAAAGAAGGGGGCATAGGTAGTAAATCTGTGCCAGCCATTCCCAGGTGTGTGTGTGTGTGTGTGTGTGTGTGTGTGTGTGTGTGTGTGTGTGTGTGTGTGTGTGTGTGTGTGTGTGTAAATCAAATCTCAAAGAGAGAGAGTGTGTCAGCTGCTTGGGGCAGGAATAAGAAGCACTGGTTTCACAGAAGGGGTGCTGGAGGACTTGGCTTGGACACTTGGCTGAGGGCTTAACTCAACAGCTGTACCAGTGTGAGCCTTACTGAGGACCTGGGGAGAGGCAGATAGAGAAATCCAGACCCTGGACTGATTGTGTTCCATGTGTGCTTTTAAGGGAAATTGTGCTTGATGCAGAGAGGTCTGCATCTGGAAATATTGAGTATATCCATTTGTATTTCAAGTGAAGATCCATCTCCAGTATCAGTGGTGAAGATTCAGACTCCTTGATTACTGGCCCAGAGTGGGGACACCACAGTGCTCAGGCGTGCAGAGGGTATAATTCTCAACTGTGCCTGATTTCTCCCCTCAAATTTGTGGTTTGTAACTCATAAGATGTTTGGTTTTATGATAAAGTGTTGGGGGCTACAGTTATTAAATAATGATAAATGTGTGAGTTTCAAACTTCATACCCTTCATAAAATGGTTACCAATGCAAAACCTACTGGACTACCAACTTTCTAAGTGTTTAAGATCAGCATTTAAAATATTTTCCAATTTTGGACATTCGCCCTTGATTCTTGAGCCAAGTGTTGGAGAGGACATGGGGGTGCAATGGGTTGCACAATATAGCTCTCTCAGAGCCAAGATGTAATGCACGTGACAGTCATAATTTATTTATTCATTTGTTCATTCATGTAATTGCAGGCAAACATCTGATGAGTGAGCTGTGAAATAAGGGACTGTAACTTATGGCCACATTTGTGTGTATGTGTGTGTGCGCGTGCGTGAGTGTGTGTGTTCTTGTGCAAGTGTGTGCATTCATCTATATAAATACATTGTTCCCACATCCTGGAAGAGTTATGGTGTAAAGGAAGGAATCAGCTGTAGTACGCAGGGGCATCTTCATATGTGCCATGTTCTTTTGGTATGATCCTTGATTATCTTGTTTTGTTGACTTTTGACAGTGTGTTTATTACCTGGCTGTGAATAAACTGGACAACATGAAGTTTAGGAGTTTAATATTTTAGTTATGAATACATTTTTAACTTGGCTTGCTTTTTTGCAGGCATGTGAGCGCAAAATACACTGTATTTCAGCTGCAACAGTTTGACTGGTGGTAAGTGCCAGTAGATAAGCCTATGAACTGTTAATGAGATGCTTCATGTAGGGCAGGGTTTGACTCTGTCAGCCTTTGTTTGTCTGCTGTGTGACTGACAAAGCAACTTCACCAGTGCTCCTGTGCTGCTCTTGAAAAGTGACACTTGCGTACAATATGCTGTCCAAGGCTGTCAGCAAATGCATTGTCTTTTGAATTCCTGCACCCTTCACATAGCTGCTAATTAGTGCTTCAGTATATGCTATTTGACTACAAATCCCAGCAGGTCATGGGTAGTTAATGGGTTGCCAGATGCATTTTCAATACATGAGAGTTTTGAGGGAGGGGTTTACTGTTGCTCATGATAAGTCTGTTTTCAATGTGAAAATGTTTGTTTACCAAATGGTTGTCACTCTATTTTGATGTAAAATATTGTAGTAGGTTTTAAATCTAAATCTCTATGATCACAAAAGGAAAGAAGAAAACAGTATTCAAATTGACAGGTTTGAACAGTGTTTTATGGCAACTGGGGTGAGACAGCAAAAAAAAATGAGAGACTGAAATGGCTGAGAAGCCCTGGTACTTTATCCCATTTGACCATGATCAGTCTCTGATTGCTATCCAGTCCCACTTATCCTACAATAGATGATGCACAATTCAGCTATTCCACCACCTGACAAATCATACACTTAACGAATTCTATCACCTAAAAATGTTTAGATAAACTATACGTTCAACCAAACGTACTGTTGCTATAATATATGCAGATATATACATGTACACACACACACACACACACACACATATCTTATATATATATATATATATATATATATATATATATATATATATATATATATGTATACACACACACATACATACAGACACACACACACACACACATGTATAAATAAATATATATATATATATATATATATATATATATATATATATATATATGTATGGATCTACCTGACAACACAGATGCACCACAACACCGACAATGAAATCACCGACACCACATAACCGAAAGTTCACAAACACAAAACCGCACATGCCCGACACACCACAATCCCGACAATCAACAAACAAAACAAATCCCCTGTCCAAAAAGCACACACAACACAAGCACACCACAATCCTTACAAACCCACACTAACCTGACATACACAACTATCTACAACCTTAACCCAAACCCTAACCCTAAGGTCCGTCACTATCGCACACTCATCTAACCCGCGCCCTAACCCTAACTCACTTAACCCGCCCCTAACCCTAATGACTGTCACTATCGCACACTCACCTAACCCGTGCCCTAACCCTAACTCACTTAACCCACCCCTAACCCGTAAGACTGTCACTATCGCACACTCACCTGACCCGCACCCTAACCCTAACTCACTTAACCCGCCCCTAACCCTAAAGACTGTCACTATCGCACACTCACCTGACCCGTGCCCTAACCCTAACTCACTTAACCCACCCCTATATCCCTAGAGTCCATCAATTTCGCACACTTACCTTACTCGCACCCTAAACCTAACGTCCGTCACTACCGCATACTTACACAACCTTTTCACATGTCGGTGTTCTCAGCGTCTGGGTTTTCATCCGTCGGTCATCCCGGTTTTCGATCTTCTGGTGTCGGTCTTCTCATCATCAGCGTTATCAGCTTTCGGCGTTGTCAGGTAGACCCATACATATATATATATATATATATATATATATATATATATACATACATATACATATATAGATTGATAGATATAGATAAATTACCAAAATACCACTTACCCGAATCTCACTAGATTGAGACAACAGTGAACATTTACTTAAACAAACATTCTCATCACCAGAATTTTAAACAGGGAAAGGAGTCACTTGGCCAACATGGGGAAATTTGCCATTTTCCCCACTATAGTGCGATCTTGGAGTTGGTATATACAGTTGGGGGAGTGGGGGACAGCCACTGACCTGGGTGGGTTTGACATACTTCTGTGTGTTTGTTATTGAATGTTGGCCAACTGCCTCCATTCCCAGTTTAAAATTCCGGTGATGTGAACATTCATTTAAGTGAACGTTCATTGTTGTTGTTCTTAATTTAGTGAGAGTCTGGTAAGTGATATTTCAGTAACTAGATGTGTGTGTGTGTGTGTGTGTGTGTGTGTGTGTGTGTGTGTGTGTGTGTGTGTGTGTGTGTGTGTGTGTGTGTGTGTGTGTGTGTAGGTGTAAATATAAATGTATGTATTTATACGTGTGTAGGTATAAAATATACATATATATTATCTTTAAAGAAAGAGCAAAATTATGTGTTGCTACATTTGCGCACAAATGGAATTCAACTCTGTTCTTTAAAGAATGACACAATTATTTTTATTTCTGTGTCACTGAGAGGATATACCTCTACAGATTTAAACTGTTGCCTAATTCTTTGTGTGTTTTATGACCCTAATTTTGTAAGAAACAACATATTTGAAATGGGGTTTTAGGACTTTCTCATTCATCTTTGAAAGTACAGAGGCTCTGTAGAGCCCAGCAAAAAGGACAACATACTAGAATATGCATTCTGGGAGTGAAAAGGCATTTGTTTTCCCTGGCTTCAGCTACTACAGAGATTTGCCAGTTCCTATCTGTCATATCTGAGGAGAACAAGAATCTTGCCTTCCCAACCTTTTTATTACTTCGTCTATCTTACTCATCGGGTAGCTGTCAAATTATGAAATGCTGTTCAGCTTCCGAAAATCATTGTATAACCTGATTGTTCCTTCAGCTTTTGGGATTAAAACTATGAGGCTGTTCCACTCACCTTGTGTATCTTCTTGCATAGCCTTTCTCTGTGGCTTAGGTATTCCGTGAGGTTTTAAGTTAACCTTTTCTTCTGGAATGGTCTCATTGTGGTGTTGAATCAGATTTGCTCTGCCAAATAGTTCCAAAAAACACTTGCTTGTTTCTCAACAAAAATTCCCTTTTTTCTTATTCCTGTGGCTGACACAGTGCATCACCTCATCTACCTGTACTGCAGACACAGAGGACAGTTTTCTTTTTTTATGAATTCCATCAGTTTCTGCTATTAAGTGGAACTTGGGCTGAGAGTAACAAGTTTCTCCTTAATCACAAAAGGATCAAGAAAAGCACAGGAACTGCCTCATTGCATGATAATAGCCACCCATAAGAATAGTATTCCCAATGTCTCAGAATACAAATACCTAGGGATTAATCTAGACCCTGCCCTCACCTTCAAAACCCATACAAGACAATGTAGTTAATAAAACACTTACACAACCAAAAATGAAGCTACAGAATATTGCTCTTTCTCTCGCCAGGTGCATGTGCTTCCCTAGATAAAAACATTCTTCCAAAATTTGACTATGGACTTCCATTACTAGTCTCTCATGCCTCCTACAATACCAACAGAATTCAGTCTGCTGAAAATAAAATCTGCAAATATGTACTACTAGCAGACCAATGCACCCACCACAGCAATCTCTTAAAGAGAGTCAATTGGCTGCTTGAAACAGAAAAATCAACTTATCTAATTGGCACAATAATATACAAAGTTTTGCATGAAGGTTATTATCCACCCTTAAAGAGAAAATTCCCTTTTATGGAACATTTATACACTTTAAGTAGCCAAGAGAATGTTATCTCAATAAGAAGACCCACTTTCAAGGCCACCATACAGAACTTGCATTCTCTAGAATGAGATGTGCCATATGGTACCACCTACCACAAGAAGTAAAAGGGCAAGGAACTCTCCAAGGATTCACGTAATCTCTGGCAGTGAAGCAACCTGTAAGTGCTTTATGGATAATGGGTAGCATGGGTGCTACCACCATAAGAAAGAACAGTTGTGAAAAATCTTACCATAACAGTAGATGTTCTCTTCACTGTTGCAGTATTCTTAACCTAAAGGATCTCCTGCGGACAGCCAAATGTCCAGCCAGTATACTAAAATCTTTAGGCTTTATACATGTACATAACAAGTATGCTCCATGCACAAGGTGTAGGGCATAAAGGTGATATATGGATGCACACACTCAGAAGTGAAGAAGCCCCAGAAGGAACAGAATGCCATTAGGGCAAGTATAACATGTGCATCCAGAAGAAGAAAAGGGGGAGAAGAAAATGAGTCCCTTGGCCAGGAGGACAAGAAAAAGTACAGGACAAGTGGTAGAACAGAGGGGTTAGGAGGGAGAGAGCAAATACTGCAACAGTAAATAGAAAGATATCTACTATTATGTTAAGATTTTACACAACTGTACTATGTCCTTCCATATCACTGCTGCAGTATTCTCAATCTAAGGAGAGTAGAACAGCTCAACAGGAAGTCTGGGAGAAGGAAGGCAGAGAGGAGCCTCTACAAACTCATGCAGGATAGCCCTCGCAAAACTTGCCCTGGTCCAAGAAATAACATCCAACTTGTAATGCTTAGTAAAAGTATGAACAGAGGACAAGGTAGCAGCCTTATGGATGGAACTGGTATCGAGACCCTTGAAAAAAGAACCTGAGGAGGCAACTGCCCTAGTAGAATGCACCTTTACCAATGAGGAAAGACATTTTCTATGAAAAGAGTAATGGCATTAGAAATCTAGAAGGAAATGGTTTGCTTAGAGACAGCCAAACCCAAAGTCCATGGATGAAAGGAAACAAAAAAGCTGCTCAGATTTGTGAATAACATTAGTTTTATCCAAATAGTATCGGAGCTATCTATGCAAATCCAAGGTTTGAAGAACCTTCTCAGTGGCAGACTGTGGAGAAAGAAAAAAGGAAGGATGAACAGACTGATTAAGGGACAACTCATTGACCACCATGGGCATAAAAGGAGGATTAGTATAAAAAGACACCCTGTCTTTGTGAAAAACTAAGAAAGGAAGAATAGCCATGATGGCCTGAAGTTCAGACACTCTCTTGGCCTAAGTGAGAGCCAAAAGAAGAACAGTCTTCCAAGTACAATGTTGTAAGGAATCTGAAGAAGCAGGCTCAAAAACAGCCTGAGTCAATTGTTCAGGTACAAAACTGAGGTTGTTGGAAGGGGGAATAGGCTTCCTGGGAGGCCTGATATGAAGGATGCTTTTAAGAAATTGCTTGACCTCAAATCTAGAGGCCAGAGAACAGTCAAGGGTAGAGAAGCAGAAATTGCTGACAGGTGAGCATTAACTGAAGAATATGCCAACCCAGCAAGGAGCAGATCACACAAATAACAGAGAACCACAGGAACCTCCATGGATAGGGGAGCCATATGGCGACAGAGGCAACAAACAGAAAAGCTTTCATTTGGACATATATGATTTCCTGGTCATGCATTTCCTAGCCTCCTGCAGAACTTGAAGGATGTCCTCAGAAATGATGTGCTTGAAAGGGATCAAAACCATATCACCCACAGTCAGCTGAAGAGTGGACAAGTGAGAATGGATAAGAGATCCCTTGTCTTGTGTGAGAAGATCCTCCTAGTGAGGTAACATCATGATTGCCCCTGGCAAAGTGAGAAAAAGAGGGAACTGATGCTGTTTGGGTCAAAAGGGAGTCACTAGCAAGATTTTGGGAAAGTCCTGCCTAATCTTGTGCAAGACTCGTGGTAACAGGGAAAGGGGGAGGGAAGGTGTACACAAACATCCCCTTTCAAGGAAAAGACAGGGTGTCCACTTTCCAAGCCAAAGGACTAGGGACTCTGGAACAGAATAGAGGAAGTTGTCTTTTCAGAGAGGAGACAAAATGATCTACCTGAGGAATATCCCACCAACAGACCATGTCGAGGAACACATCTTTGTGAAGTATCCATTTGTCAGTGTGTGTACAGGATCTGCTCAAGGAATCTTCCACTAGATTATGCTCTAAGGGAATGTAAACTGCCTGAAGAGTCACTTGATACTGGACAGCTAGACCCCAGACCTGAAGAGCTAGTCTGCAAAGAAAATAAGACCTTGTGCTCCCTTGCTTGTTGACATACCGCATCACTGTGGTATTGTCTGTGAAAACTTTGAGGGGGCCCGGGATAAAAGAGGAATGAAAATCCAAAAAGCCAGAAGCAGAGCCTTAATCTCTTTTATATTGATGTCATCTGACCTCTGATGAGGAGGCCAGAGACCCTAAACCTTGACTGGGCCACAGAAGGCACCTCACCCCTTGTCTGAGGAGTCTGTAAAAAGCTCCTGAGTTGGAACAAGAGCTTGAAAAGGAAGCCCCGGGTTGGGAGAAACTTGATGAATCCACCCCCAAAGCTCAAGCTTGAGACAGGGAAGAGAGGGTACAGGGGAAGTCCAAGGGGTGGCAATATTTGAGCCACACCGACTTGAGGTACCACTGAAGCTTTCTCATATGGAGCCGGGCAAGAGGGAGCAGGGGAATGGTGGAAGCCATGAACTCAAAAATCCTGAGAAACTCCTTGGCAGAGACAGATGTTAGAGGAAGAAGGGACTGGAAAATGGCAATTAGAGACACAGCCTTGGGGGTAGACAAGGATGCCAGCATGGTAACCATCTGAAGCCTGCAGCCAAGGAAAATATGATCCTGGGAAGGAGTCAGAATTGATTTCTGGACATTTATGGAGAACCCCAGACTCTGTAACAGGAAAGTAGTAAACTTGAGATCCTGCAGCAGGGAGTTGGAGAAAGTAGCTTGAATAAGGAGATCATCCAGATAGGGAAAGATCCGAATTCCTTGAACCCTGAAGAAAGCAGTGACAGGATCAAGGCCTTTGGTGAATGCCCTTGGGGCATTATAGAGGCAAAAGAGCAAAGCAGAGAACTGAAAATTCAAGGAAGAGACAGAGAAATGTAAAAATTCCTAGACAGAGGATGAGTGGGGATGTGAAGGTATGCATCCTTGAGATCCAGACAGACCAAAAAGGGCTGTGATAAAAGAAGATGAAATAATGTTTGCAGAGATAACATATGAAAGGAAGGAATCTTGAGAGAAAGGTGTTCTAGCTGGGAAAGATCTGGAATTGGCCTCTGAGTGCCCTCCTTTTGTGGGACCAGAAACATCCTTTTATAAAATCCCTTCCCCATTTGGGCAGGAGACACTGCCTGGATGATGGCCTGAGCCAAAAGAGAATACAAAACCTCTGGGAAATGAGAGATTTTCCCAAGGAGGGTAAGGAATGCCTGAAAAGGGAGGAAGGGATTTCCAAACCATGAAATATCCCAGACAGATAATGGACAGAACCCAAGGGTCTGAAGTGATCTGTATCCAATTTGTAAGAATCAGGGAGAGACAGAGGGACAAAGGTACCTGGCAGAGGGCAGGAGGAAGCAAACTGTCAAACAGAACCCAGCTTATCCTGGAAAGGAGGTTTCTGGGAGACAGGAGTCTAAGTAGACTTAACAAGAGGCACATGCCCTTCTTGCCCTTGGATTTGAAAAAGGTATTACACCGAAAGCACTTATCCGGTTTTTGAGCCAGTGTGTTTTATTTTATCATTGTTTTATTTTTATTAAAAGTTTTCATGTTTCAAGTTTTTAGCATGATTGGTGGCAGAACCATTCTTTCTCTGAATTAGGGGGATGATTCCTCTGAAATTTGGGAATAGGAGAAGCAAAATTATGTTTCAACTTCTGTAAGGCTTTTCCCTTGTCCTGGAGAGACTTGAAAAGTCCAGTTGCAGCAGATACAAAACGACTTTTATTATCCAAAGGAGCATCTAAAAGTTTGGCCTTAATGTCATCAGGCAAAGGCTGAAGATGAAGCCAAAAATAGCGTCTCGTATCTGAACCAAAGGCAGCAGCCCTGGAAGAGACATCAGCTGCATTGTAGCAACATTTGATAGAGTGGAGGCAACTTGAGAAGTAGAACCCATCAGGTAAAGGGCCGAAGCCTTCCCCTCAAAGTCAGGAAGGTCAGAAACCACCTCTGAAACCTGAGAAAGGAGGGCCAAAATATAACTGGTCATACAAGTCTAGTAGTTGATCCTAAAGGATAAAGTGGCAGGAATGTAACTTTTTTTTGCCTTGCCTTTCCATAGCCCTACTATCCTTGTCAAAAGGCAAGAGCTTGGTAGAGGGCAATAACTTGGATGGTTTATCAAAGGAGACTGACACTGCAGAAGGGTTAGTGGAAGGACATTTATAAAGATATTTGCACTCCTAAGGAACTTTATGGACTCTATCTGGCTTCTTAGGTGCAGGGAGAAGAGAGTCAGGGGCTATAGATGGTACTCAGAAAGTATCCAGAAGGGTAGCCAGAACAGGAGAAACAGCTGATGGCTTAGGAGACTCCATCTGTAGGAGCTCAAAATATCTTTTTTGAACCTCAGAGACTTGAGAAAAATCCCACTTAAAATAATCCATCATACAGGCAATGGTCTCCAGAAAGGAGAGTTCCTATGAGGGAATCTGGAATTATAGAATCCTGCTCCTCTGAACCATAGTCCATAGGAAAGGGATTTGGGAAAAGTAAGCCAAAGATTCTTCCCCTGAGTCCAGATCCTCATTTGAGGGATCCAATTCCCTAGGCCTCTTGAGTGAAGTGGAAGACCAGGGAGAAGCAGGAACAGAGACCTCTTCAGAAAGCTTCAATGCCATCAAAGGAGTATATAATCCCTGTGTGAAATCCTGCCATTCATGTTGAGATCCTTAATAAGAGGGGAAACATGCTTTGTTTTTGCTTCTTTTTCTGTGGGATGCCTGCATGAAACACCCTCGGAGGGTGAGACCCCAGTGAGATTCAATAATGGTCGCAGGAATTGCCTCCGGAACTAAGATCTGAGGAATCCCCCTTGCTCCTTCAGAAATAATCAGCTAAGGTTCTCCCTCAATGTCAGGTAAAGACATATGAAAAGCTTCCAAGGATATGTGAGAAGCCAGATTAATGCCGGCCTCTGACAGGGTCGTGGCATTAAAATCTGAAGCAACTACTGGATGGTCCTCTGGGCTTTCACCAGCCTTGAGAGAGATGAGCAGGGGATGCTGGACAGCAGTCAGACTTAACTTTTTTTGGCCTTCTTCTTGCAGATGGCTGGTCCTCAGGATGGGAGGATTCTGCCATAGCACCCTAAGCCAACAACTTCAGAAGCTGGTTCTCAAGATATATGGACAAAGAGGAAAGATGGCTACATAGGATATTAGGCACAAAAGCCTGGCAGATGGAGCACTGTACATGATTGTTGGAAGCACCCAAACAGAAGAGACACTGGCCATGACAGTCTTTATGGGGAATCTGCCTCCCACACTGGCATTTTCCCTTTCTGGATGACATGAACACAATAACCACAACAAATAAGAGAAAGAGAAGAAACCCCATCTGGGCATTTATCTGAAAATACAGCTTGGTAACCAGCACAGCAGAAGGGCATTCAGGGCAACTTTCAACAATGGTGTTTGAATTGGCGGCAAAAATGTTGTGAGTGTGTGTGCATATCTGTCCATCATCTTTATGACCTATGGCTTGCGTGGGGAGCATACGTGTGACATACGACACCTATATGAACTCAAGCATTTGGTATACTGGTCAGATATTGGGCTGTCCTTGCCAGGAGATCCCCTAGGTTTAGAATACTAAAAATGATAGGGAAGACATCTACCTAATACCCCAAACCAATACCTTTCCCACCAAGCTAACAATATTCGAATTTGTTGAATACATACACCTTGTAGAATATATTCTAGACAGAACAGCAAATTATAGTTTTTAGTGCTGCAGTCAATGCTACTGTCTGTCATAATCTCTTTAGCATAGATATGAAGAATCAATAACAAACCTTATGTGGACCAAGCTAATGTCGAATTAAGGTTCTGAAAGGTTTGGGCACGGAGAGTTGACATACTACTTACGTTCTACCCTTAACTTACTCTGTACTATAAACCACTTTGTAACTCAAAGTGTGAGCAAGTAGTGGGAACATTTGGTTTAGTTCCTCCCAACAATTCTTGCTATAGTTTCTCTGCAACACTTTTAGGCTGCAATGGCATTTCATTAAAGGCTGTGCAATTAACTGGTCTGGGAGGATTCTAGACCTGTCCCTCTGGTCCCATCCCTCATGTAAGTGAATTACGCCTCTTAGTGTCCCTTGAGGTCTTTCTCCTTGTTTAGTTGCTTAAAAGGTGGAGATGTATTTGGCCTCACTATAGTCTTGATAATTACATTAACACCTTAGTTGCAATAGTAAAAGCCTGAAGCAGTTGCTCCATGGTCATCATCTTCTTGGCACAGGAACAAACACAGATGTAGCCTGTGGAAGTCTGAGCCCATAAAACATGGACGTGTTTACCAGCACACAGTACACTACTGTGAAACATATAATACAAACTGTGGTTAAAGGACATGCTTTGCAGGAGGGGGCACAACTCCCCCTTGCACCTCTGGATGTGAAGGCTGTGTCACTGCAAGCTGATCTCTAAATATACTGCTTACAAGGTTGGCCCTGCCAAAGCACTTTAAATGTTCATTACATTCACGTTTAAAGTATGATAGGATGGTGGAAACAGTTATGGTTCAATTTTTATAACTGTGGACAAGTAATTAGGTCTCGCACTTCCAATAAGCAGCTAGCTTCCATATCCACATCATCTACAAACATCCGTATTTTCCCTTTTACTCTCCTTACATATGTTCAGTACAAGAATTTTTAACAAGCATTTGTCAATGATGAATGTTGACATAAAATGGAGCTGAGCCATGTCAACAAAGGTTAAAGATATATGGGGTTAATAGTATCACGATGCAAGATAAAACTGGCATGTAAAAACTAAGACATTAATCCTTCAGTGTTTTATCACATTATATTACAAAAAATTACAAAAATTTGAGCAATAGATTCTTCCTATCTTGATGAAATGTTGCCATACCTGACAATATGCATTATTAAATCTGCTGCTAAGTAAAGTTTGACACTGAGCAGAGCATCATATACCCACGGAAACCTTTTGCTGCTCTGTTAAAATGGTATTACTAGAAACACTGGTACTAAGATGGTTGAAAAAATGTATAATGGAGACAGAAATCAGCACACTAAGGGAAATAATGGAGAGTAATGAGAGTCATTCCATAAGGAGAAATGTAAAGGGAAAGGGTTACTGAAATGGATCACTAATGAGCATCTGGCTAGTGACAAAGAGCGAAAAATAATACAAAAACAACAACAGGGAGATATGGCAGTGAATGGATCATAGGAAGGCAGAGAGAATAAATACAAAAGATGAAAACCCAAATAGGTAACTATAAAGGGAGTAAATGCTGAGAAGAATGAAAGAAAAAGTTGAAACGGAAAGGAAAGGAGAGGGAAGCTAGGAAGAAATTTAGTTAAGGCGTTCAATGAACTGGAGAAAGATAATAGAGGAATAGAGGATTAGTGTCATACATGGAGGGCAGAGTTTAGTGAAAAAGCAAAAAATGATAGCAAGTGAATTGTTTAAAAAAATGACTATAGGTACCATAAGGGCCCATGAATGGTGGAAGGAGGAGGAAACTTATATAGCCCAGAGAAAGAAGGAGAGGTAGTGAAGAGGAAAGGAAAATTGTTTTATGGCCTAAAGTGTTGGAGGCCATCAACCTCATAAAAAAGGAAAATATAGCAAGACAGTGCATGAGTAAAGGAACAGAGAAAGGACTGTTCCAAGAAACAAAACTAAAAGCAAGGAAAAAAGAAATACTATAATCCCTACAATGGTGACTAAGCATGTAAGAGAGGAGGCAAAAGGCAATTTAGTATAACTGAAAAGGACATTAACTAAGGAAAAAAAGCCAGAGGTGGAAATGGAAGGTCATATGTAAGGTAGGGATAAGGATTAACTGACAGGAAAAATGGAGACTGGGATACACTTACTCAAATAAAGGAATCAGAAACGTATTTTCATATGTTTTTATTTATGGGGAAAAATAAAAGGAGACCCAAAAGTAGTAGCAGAAGGAGATTTCAACATGATGCTAGAAGGGGATAGATAGAGTGGTGACAACGGAAAACAAGAGAGAGAACCAACAATAGATAAGGAGGGAACTGCAAGAGGAGAAAAAAATAGATATCTGGAAATAACTACATAGAACAGAGAGGAAGTGCACCTTGCACAGAAAAGGAGAAGAGCTAGAGAGAGAGAATAAATGGTTTCTGGTAAGAGGCAAAGCAAAGAAGTGAACCAAGGATATAGATGAAAGAGAAAGAACAGCGTCAGACAATCATCAGTAAGAAGAGACAGAAAAGAGAATGGGGTGGGGCAAATCAAAGCTTAGATCAGATTAGAGCAAGAGATAGCTCCACAGAGGGTCTCATAAAAAGAACAGAAGAAAACCCAAAGGAGAACGAAGAACCAGGTAAAAACTGGTTTGACTGGATAAAGGCCCTAGTGAGAGGATGTCTTATGCATTAGCCAAAAGGTACAGGAGTAGATAAGCAGCAAGGTGAACAAGCTAGAGACAGCTGCAGGTGACACAAAGGGAAAAAATGATGGATGAAGCAGATGAGGTCAGAATGAAAAAAGGCCTACTGAAGTGCGAGTCAGAAATACGAAATACCGCAGATGCAGAGACAGAAATAGTACAATGAAAAGACTTCTGATGGGGACAGGAAGACCAAGTGAAAATACTCCTAACACAGAGGTGATAAAAAAACTGAAAGTCAGGAGAGTGGAGGAAGGATAACCACTGAAGGAAGAATGGTAAATTGTAATAACTCCACAGGTTTTTGAACAATTATATTTATCTGCCTGAAGAAGGGAAAAGGAAGAAAAAATATGGTTGGAAGCGTTAAAGAGAGAGAGCTCTCAAGAGAAAGATGTTAAATAAGGAAATAAAATCAGAAGTGAGCAAGGCCAACATAAGCCTACAGATGGCTGCTGCAGGACTGCAAAGGTTCCTCAGGTACTATACACAAGTGAGGAATATGTTAAAAAATAAGCTGGCCTGGATTCTCAAGTCAGGAAGAGGACAGCAAGACTCTTACAATGGCTAAAGTAAAGGTAGTCATTTTTTCCTAAAGGAAGACAGAGGTGAATGAAGAGAGTTTAGAGTCATTTCTCTAATAATGAATGCAAAAAGTATTTCCCTACTTTTACTTTAATGTTCTTGCCTTCCAAATTACCATATTTTATTGGGTCTGTTATAAGTACTCACACACTAATAGCTTGTAACACACTTACTCTAAATAACAAGTGCTCAACTCCCACTAGCCTCATCCTAGTTAGTTATGTATCACTCACACCACCCAGCCCTACTGGACTGCATAGCCCTAATTCTAACTCTAAAACTCGTACCTGGTCCTTAACCCTAATCATTGCATTTTCTTCCCACTCCCTAAAGTCCCAGATGCTCACCAAACCTAAAACTCCACCACCCTTCCCTAAACCTAAAGGTCCAAATTGCTCCCTAACCCTATAACTCCCTTCCCTTTCCCTACCTAAACCTTAAATTCCCCTCCCACTCCCTAATCCTAGACTGCTCTCCTGTTCCCTAACTCTCAGATTCCTCTCACCTTAAACCTAAATCCCATTTCCAATTTCTGCCTAAAACCCTAATCTATGTTCCCTCCCATCAGCTGCTGCTCTTAAATTGTTCAAAATCAGTTACTGAGTGAGGTGTGGAAGCTCCACTCTTTCTACATGGCTAAAGGTGGTTGTTGTATTTCACCACTGCCAAGTTTGACTGTGAGTGGCAGCTCATGTAAGCTACATGATAACAGACTCCCTGGCTATTAGACAATTGTCCTTCAGCATCTGTTCCTCCATACTATAATGTCTCTACTCCCTTGCAATAGATTAATAATCAAATATCCTTCAACACAAATTAGCAAAAATTGTATTTCTCCACTCAAACAAAAATGGTCTTTTGACCACATTTTTAAAACTATTAAATCAATATTTAAAGATACTGGAGTATCTCAAGGCTCAGTAACTTGGCTTCTTCAGTTTTTATGTATTGTTTATTGACATTTGATTATAACAATGCTTTTAATGAGCTTTCCTCCTCTTTCCACCAGCTTGCTTAACTACTACAGGTAGATGGTCTTTTTGTCATTACCTGATATTTCAAGTAAAGCTATTAAGTCTTTCTGCAGCATGATGACTTCTGTCTTTGGAAATGCTGTTCCTAGAGAAAAACAAATGTAAAATAAATGCTAATAAAATGCACAGAATATTTCAGACAATCCTTCTGTAACCCAGACATAACCTCTCAGCATTTCTGTTTTCTTTTCCATTATTATTTTTATGCCTTTGATTTAAATATTTTGGCCTTTGGCTTGACACCCCCCCTCTCATTATATAATGTGATGTAGTCTACAGTTTGCATAGTTCTTTTTCAATATAACTTACATTTAGTTTCACTGTTTTAAGTTACTTGGATGTTACTAGGCCAATTTATCACCCCCTTTGTGGAGCTAAACTGTTTTGCTTAAGGTTTTGTAGATATCATTATAATCTGTTGTGTTTGAGAATAAATTTTAGAATCTACACAAAGTTTATTGGTTTGTTCTATACTCCTAGCATATCTTATGCATTTACAAAATGGTCTCCTGTTATGTTTACAGTCGCACCTCATACTATAATAGAAAAATTAGAGGTAAAAAATAAAATATAAATCAAAACAAAAATCTTCTCAAGAAGCAGTTGAATAATAAATCACAAACTAACACTTGATGGTTTCAGATATGTTCTGGAATATCTTATCTACAGTCTGTGTGACTTTACAGCTGACTAGGCACCTTGGGATGGCTAGGGTTTGCCTGTCTTTCAACAAAAAATGAAAAACCTGAGGTAAAAAATAAAATCTAAATCAAAATAAATATTCCTGTCTACAATCAACAGCTTTCTGCCTTCAAACAGTGAAAAACGGAGGTAAAACATAAAATATAAATCAAAATAAATCTTCTCTTGCCAAGCAGGTGCATAATAAATCAAAAACACACACTGTATGGTTTTAGATAACATCTGGAGTGTCCTGTCTACCGTCTGAATGAATTTATAAATGGCCCCTTAGGATGGCTAGATGTTTGCCTGAATACAATCTATCCCTTTCTTCCAAAATACAAAACAAAACAGTGAAATCAGAGATAAGAAAAAATACATAAACCAAAATAAATCTTCCTGTCTAAAATATATCCCTTTATTCTAACAGTGAAAATCAGAGATAAAAATAAAATATATATCAAGCTAAATAATCTCTCAGAAAGTCTTACTGCCAGAATTAGGGACAAATCCAGAAATAATAATGGAGAAATGCTTGAAAGGTTGACAACATAAGAGAATGTGAATTAACATGCATTTTCAGAAGTAAAATAAAAGTATAAATGTAGTGATGGTCATTATTAAGTGAAATCAACTAGATTGTCTCAAAATCAGCACTTTTAGGAGGGATGGAGCAACATTTGAACTGAAATCAGTGACATCTCTGAAAATCTGGGACAGTATTTAGGACATTCATGTGACTCTCTTCTGTCCTGTCAATAACTAAAACATACCAAAATGTTACGTTTCTATCAGTGCACACATTTCAAAATTATCTCAATAAACGTTGTCAAGGGAAACATCTTTAATAGTAGTCTACACTTTACTCTCCTAGAACTTACCATTCAATTTATTGTAAAACATTTAAGGCACATTTCATTCTATCCCTCATGTCAGGTATCACCCCAGATATTTGGAAAGAATCAGCAATTATACCACTCCCCAAGATCCCCTATTCCATCATCCATACTAACTGTAATCCCATTTCTATTTTACAACAATATGGAATAATCTTGGAAAAAAATAAAGTATTCTCAAGCTCTGCCGTATGTTAACATAGTTTATTTTATTCTACTCATTATGGTTTTAAAAAAGAACATAATACACTACCAGCCTTCTTCCTAATGAACAACACTTTCTATAAAACATGGGAAAAGGCATTATATCCCATGACCATCTTTGATGTCCCTGTGACACCCGTGCCCTGGCCCAGCAATCAAGGAGCCTCACTCCTCACCACTAACACCACTGAGGGGCATCTCATATAGGAGGAAAGGATAACAAATACACACAGTAAAGTGCAATTTCCCCTTAAGAGCACACAGAGATCACAGTCAGTCCGGGGCTGGTCACTCCCTTGCTCTCCAGGTCCCCAATAAGACTCCCCATTGGCACAGCCATAGGGTCCAGATCTCAGCCTAGTGGGCAAGCTTAAACCTCCAGCACCCTCTCTGTCCAACCAGTGCTTCATGTCCCTGCCCAAGTAGCTGACACACACACACACACACACACACACACACACACACACACGCACACACACACACACACACACACACACACACTTTGAGAAGAGTTTATACAACCACACAGACACTACTGGGGAAGGCTGGCACAGGTTCTCCAGCTGTGTCCCTTTTTCCCCAGACTATACAGTAGTACCAGCTGCCACCACCCACTAATATTTATCAGCTACTCAAAAGCCCTTAAAAGGGTGTCCAATTATTACTGTGCAATATTATTATCCAATTAGTAGTATAGCCCACGGCTAAAGTTATTGGATTGGCTTTGTACAATTTTACCAAAGGCATGCAAGTACTCTAAAGAGCTTAAATTATCTCTACAAAAACAGCCACAGTTGAAAGGGTTTCAAATATTTAATAACAAATAGTCAAAACACAAGACAATACGTTTTACTATACAGTTCTAGTCAAGAGTTCAGAGATCACAGAGAAATACTTAAAATAATTCAGTAGTACAGTTCTGACATCACAGAAAAACACAGTCTAATCTTTCGAGTTTCTAGCTATTTCTAAGAGAAAACACAAGTCTAAGATAAACTTACATATAGAGCAAGACAGTCCTGATGAGTTGGATGGTCAAGACAAAAATGCTTAATGCTCTCTGATTCTCTCTGTTTTTAAAATCACATTCCTGGTTCTCATTGCATCATTCTTCACACTTCCCTGGGTTCCCAGGCTAACAGAAACTACATTTACATTCTTCACCTCTGGGCAGAAACCAGAGCAATAAAATACATTTATGCATGCAAACTCTGGCCATTAACTGTGGCCTTAAAACAATGGCAAGAATTATTTCATCTAGACTGGCCAGAGCCATGTTTACATCAAAGGGTTACGACATGCTTTACTTGGTCAGTAGAGTGCACTGTTGTTACATTTTTTTCCAGTTCCACATGCAACACTATTTTTACCATTTAAGACAACAAGCCTATGGTTTACATTAATATTTACAGATGACAGAATTATCTCCAAAATTCTGTCTGGCTAGGCTGACAGCCTTCACCTATCTTCTCCCAATCGTCACAGTCCCCTCTCTGGCCCAGTAATCAAGGAACCTGAATCCTCATCACTGACACTGTAAGAAGGACATTCACTTGGAACAAAAATGGATACATCCAGTATTTCCAGATGCGACTCCCTGCATCAAATACAAATTCCCTTAAGAGCACACAGGAAAAGCACTCACCCCAGTATCCAAGTTTCTCTCTCTATCTCTCTTCTGGTCCCCAGTAAGGTTCCCCACTGGCACAGCTGTAGAGTTAAGTCTTCAGCCAAGTGTCCAAGCCAAGTCCTCCACCACTCTATCTGTGAGATCCGTGCTTCATGTCCCTGCCACAAGCAGCTGACACACACTCTCTTTGATTTGATTTACACACACACACACACACACACACACACACACACACACCTGCAGAAGGCTGGAACAGGCTTATTAACCATGCCACCTTCTGCCCAGACTATAAGATAGTTACTGCCACTAGACACTCCTAAGCCAGCTACTCTAAAGCTCTTACAAGGGTACCCAATTATACTGAGTGAAATTAATATTAACATAGGTGGAAATTTGACCAATGCAGTAAGGCTTTCAGGAGTGGCCACAGAGTCACCAAACACATATGAGTACTCTCAAATGTTAACATATTCTCTAAAGGACCAAGCACAATGAAAAGTTTAAATGTATTTAATAATAAATGTTAGGAAAATATGTATTAGTAATATGCGTGCTTAGTGCATGTGAGGTTTAAAAGGGTTAATACATTTATTCTGTTCACACTGCATGAATCTGCACAGCTACTAGAGACATTCCAATCCTGTTTATGTCATGAAAATATGCGCAGCTATGATCTGCTTATGCCATGGAAATTAACAAGAAGCATTAGATTTCTGCTAATGTCATGAAAATAATAACAAGTATTTCATTTCTACTAGTGTCATGAGACTTAACAGAGTTATTGATTTTCTGCTTATGCCATGAGAAAGTACACAGCGCTGAAGCTATTGATAATGAAAACAAAGGCTGCTTGAAAGTATAAACCGTAGTCAGCATTACTTGTACCTAAGCTAGAAATGTACCTTGAATCTAGGCAAAATGTAACACATATAAAAAATTGGAAAATTTTGCTCTCAGATACTTTTCTCTCACAATTGGTTGGGAAGAAACCTGCATTTAGATTCAGTAACTGCTTAAATGTTAAGAGGCTACTCTGTAAAGAGAAGTTAGACACAGTCCCTGTTGATATAAGAGCTGGTATTAAGACAGGTACTTATGCATGTGGTGGATGTTCATCTTGTAGATACATTAATAAGACCCAGTGTCTCAACATCTCAGGTATTAACATGGTTTTTAAGCCCACCTTCTATGCTACATGTAACACACAGAATGTCATCTACCTTGCTACCTGTAATCAGTGTAATGGATATTATGTAGGGATGACATCACGTAGACTTAAGGATCGTATGTATAACCATGTCTACGATATTAAGAAGAATAACCTTACCAATGCTCTAGCTATGCATTGCTATGATAGATCCCAGCATAGCTTTAGCTTTCAGGTTTTGCAGGTTGTAAACCCAAATAGGAGAGAAGGTGATCATATAGGTACCATTGAGATGTTTGAGTTAAGATGGATATTGAGACTGAAAGCCCATATACCACCTGGGCTCAACACGGTGATTAGCATCCGTCCTGTTCTTTTAGGATCTCTATGATATGATATTCACATTATTCACTTTCTTGTTTACTTCACCATATATTTCATATATTTAGACTGTTATACATATTTTTGAGCTCATTTTAGTATACTAGTTGCAGTACCTCAAAAAAGTTTTTGGGCAGTATTTCTGCATTCCCAGTTATGGTTTAGATCTGTATCTTGGCACAATATATGCCTAGAACTATGATAATGCAGTAATATATGTCAATACGACATAGGCTTTATGAACTTGTGCCGTATAATAGTCTCAAGTACGTAAAGTTTTGCATTTTGTATTGCTTACTGCATTAGCTTGAATACTAGGATAACAGATGTTTATGAATAGTGCAATTAATATTAGTTTGAAATGTGCAACATGAAAGTAGCCAAACACATAGTATGTATGTATGAGCATATTTTCTGAATGTTCTCTAGTTTTTTGTGTTGTTCGAATGTATTTTTGACATCTTTTGTATTTTGATGAATCTGTTATATGTTACATACCTAATGATTGTTATTGTTAGTTTGTAGATGCCTGGCATCAGAGAATAAGGTTCCGCTGTCATGCATTTATTTTGAACTGTATTACAAATCAATCGGACAGTTTTAAACATGTCCGTACCAATTAGTGGATTGTCTTTAACTTTAATATGGTCCAATTCATGAATTAAGATGTTTTATATCCAGTCAATATAACCCTTGACTAATTGTTTTACTCGCAAGGGATAAATATACTATATTGTAGCCTTTAGTGCTACATCTGCATATGTGGATCGATTTTAGCAGGTGTTGTTTCTAACCCGCAGCGGGACTTAGTAAGAAATTTCTTTCACATGAGTTTAAAAGTGATGAATGGAGTAAATAATAATTCCTGAATCTAGGCTGTTTCAGGAATTATATGTTATATATGTTCTATAGCTATATTTTATAGCTATATTTTTTAGACATTTTTAGATTTGGTTGACCAATGTTTTGAAGCGCAGTTTCATAATGGAAGCTATATGTTTTAACATTTTAATATGGGCGTCAGAAATATTATGAATGTGCCTTTAAAAAAGCTGTAGGATAAGTTGTTGCCTCAATTGTATGATTGTTGGTTAGTTAATTGTTTAATTAACACTGACCTTCGTATATAAATAGTGAGCTTTCTTTGTGTAATTTGTAACCTGATGAAGCGCACCTGTGTGTGCGTGAAAGCGCTCGTTCTATAATAAAAACAGTTTTATTATTTTTCATGGTGGTTCCTAGCAATTTATTTATCTATTTAATAATAAATGTTAGAAAAATATGTATTAGTAATATGCGTGCTTAGTGCATGTAAGGTTTAAAAGGGTTAATACATTTATTCTGTTCACACTGCATGAATCTGCACAGCTGCTAGAGACATTCCAATCCTGTTTATGTCATGAAAATATGCGCAGCTATGATCTGCTTATGCCATGGAAATTAACAAGAAGCATTAGATTTCTGCTAATGTCATGAAAATAATAACAAGTATTTCATTTCTACTAGTGTCATGAGACTTAACAAAGAGTTATTGATTTTCTGCTTATGCCATGAGAAAGTACACAGCGCTGAAGCTATTGATAATGAAAACAAAGGCTGCTTGAAAGTATAAACCGTAGTCAGCATTACTTGTACCTAAGCTAGAAATGTACCTTGAATCTAGGCAAAATGTAACACATATATATTAGAACTGCACAACTGAAGAATTTAAAGATTGTGGTGGGCTAAAAATAAGCCCCAAGGCCAGGTTGTTTTTCTCAAATGTTTTTGTAAATCAACAATAATCCAGTCATGTCAGCAGGAAATCTAAGTAACATTTTCTGTAGAGTAATACAGAAAGCTGTGTCTAACTACGTCAACAATAGAATAGTAACATTTCATAGAACTGTATAAAAGTAGCATACTGCTCATTAGTAATTTAGACAAATCATTCTGCCTGCATGCTTTGTCTCCTTGCTGCAAGTTAATAAAGAGTGCCTTACTTGAACCTTACGTCAATTGGTCTTTAAAGTTTTTTCCTTTGACAGATTGGTCCTTCGAGCCGGAACCCTCTCTTCACCTCGGATCAGACGGGCCAGGTGGTTGAAACCATACGGGGAAGAAACTAAATCGGTTCTTCTTATTTGAAAAGCCCTCTGACTGAATTGTCGTACAAAAGAGGCCAGCCACTTTCTGATCTGCGACTGAAGGACGGGTCTCTGCGAATCAGGTGATCAATCACGCAGACTCAGGTAAGGTGAATCTACTTTTTTCTGTTTTCTGTTTTAGATCAGGGACTAGATTTGTATTGTTTTTGTCAAGACTGTATTTTACAAGTCAGGGACAGAAAAGATTACTGTCTTGTCATAGATCAGGAGAAACAGAATAAGTAGGCAGTCATTCTGAAGAGACTATAACAAAATCTGTGGTACCACATTAAAAATAAGAGGTTACGTAACGATCAAAAGGGTAGAACAAAATGGGTAATAATTGCACAAAAAGACCCCAAAATCTGCCGTTAACAGAAGACGCAAAATATATGCAGTCGCAGCGCGCCGACAATGTTAAATATTATTCAAAATGGGTTAATAAATATGAATTTGATGGAATATTAGAAAAATCCTCACTTATCAAACTTGTTAAACAGCTCAAAACAGATTCCAAAGGTCGGGTAAAAAAGCAACGTAAATTAGGAATTCCTCAGACACACAGGTGGATTGAGGAAGTAAACCGTAGGGAACAAAAGAACAAAAATTCAAAAGCAATGTTTTAGACAAGGAGGACAATAACTTAGTAATAGCATCAGCACCTCTGCCTCCCTTACCAGAATATGAAGCAAGTGAACAGGTTAGTCCACCCCCATTATATCCTGTGGTCACTGAAGAAAGAGGCATTATGAAAATAAAACCGTATATTAGAGATCCCATCGGGACCAGGTCTCGAACAAGGGCAGGTAACTCAAATGAAGGCATTGAATTATATCAAATGGTTAAGAACTAACGATCTATGAGTGAAGAAGAAATATGCCCACTTATAGAAGTACCCAATCCTCAGGCAGGTCAAGATAATCAGGACCCAACTATTTTAGTGTATAGACCTTGGACTCCGGAAGATATCCGGAAAGCCACTGAGGGAATTCCCCATCCAAAAGTTAATTTTAGAAAATTCTCAGAAGATTTACAAGGAATGAGGCTGAGTTATAACCTAAATGGAGAAGAGGTAGAAAAGGTAGTTAGACAAATTGTGGGGCCAGATTGGCACATGATTAGTGGAAACTAGAATCCCTGTGATGCTGCACAAAGACCCCTCCCACATAGCAGCGCAGAATTAGACAACAGAGTAAAAGGTCTCACAGACTGCATCTCTGAAAAATGGAAGCCTAGGGCAGACTGGACTTGCATTAATCAATGCATCCAACAAGAAGGTGAAACTATTGACCGGTATTATGCCAGACTATTAGAATGTTTTAATAACCACTGTGGAATGCAGGTTCCTGAAGATCAAACACAAGATTCCCCATATGAACAGCAGTTAAAGAATGCATTTTTAAAAGGCAGTATTGCACCCATAAGCAGTTTTATTACAAAACACATGGTAGACCATCATACAAGCAGGTTACAGTCATTACTTGAATATGCTAGGCATGCCGAAAGGCATTTTAATAGCAAAAAGAAAAAGAAAGCTCAAGTATTTTCTGTAGAAGATGGAGCAGAAGTTTATGTAGTACAGTCTGGGAAAAAGGGCAAGAAAAATGCACAGGGAAACAAACAATCTGATCAGCGATCAGAGGACTTTGAAGGGCGAAAGAAAAGGAGTGAATGTTTCAAATGCGGTAAAAAGGGACATTTGGCAAAGGATTGCAGGAAAAACAAGAAGGCAACCACAGTAGACAAGGAGGGTGAGGACTGACTATATGGTAGTCAGGAATCACTAGAAGGGGATAGCAGAGAAAGGACAAATGAGAATGTGATAGAGGGAGTAGATGATGTGACAGAACAGATAGAGGAAGTGCAAGAAGTTAGTGACAGTGAAGAAAATAAAATATTAGACCTAGCCTTATTGAGCTTGCTCTATTCAGCAGACACAAAACCAGCAGTTACACTCTTGGTAGAAGGGAGGGAAATAAAATTATTGTGTGACTCAGGGGCATCACGAACAATGATACATCCCTCCAAACTACCAGAAAACACAAAGTCACCTGATTACATACTGGTAAAAGCAGCTAATGGACAACTGTATCAGGAGCCCCTCTCCCGTAATATTGCAATAACTGATCCAGTTTCAGGATGGACTCAGAAAAGCAAAATTGTTGTTTCTGCAAAATGCCCAGTAAACCTCTTGGGCAGAGACCTCATGCAGCTATTTGGTATAGCAGTAGTCCCAACCATGCAGGGTATGGAAGCACAGCGACAAATTTATACCTTTGCAGTGCAATCGGAGGGTGAAATGTTTTATTGGTACAGCCAGGACTTGGTTACGACTGGTCCAGGGACTGTGACCGAAGAATTAATGAATGTAGTCATCAGCAAGTTCCCCTCTCTTGACATTGATAAGCAACACCTGTTGTACTGTACCCTGTATTATTGCAACACACCAGGACCTGATAAAGAATATGAGCAGGAATTATTTAAGAATCATGCAAACAGATTGATATTACGTAACCTGTACTGGGACACAGAAGGGAACAGTGTAGCCAGCTGTTCATTGCCCCAGGAGTTCTTTACACTTTATAAACCTAATCGATTACCACATGTTAGCTTAACCAAGAACAAAAGTATAGAATGGGCAGACCTAGGAGAAAAAGTCACGAGATGGGAGAAACAGACAGAACTAGAACTGTCAGAACAGGGAGTACAAATGCAGAAGTTGAACTGGATAACTCAGACCCACCCAGCTGTGCACTTGCAGTCTAGCAAGGACAGCTGATTAGCACTCCTATTAAAGGAGGAAGAGAATGCCTTACAAAATATACCAGGGATTCTCTGGTCAACAGGAAAATCAGATGTAGGACTTATTCGTACAGCGGGACCAGTAACTATCACACCAAAGTCAGCATTTAGACCGCAGAAAAGACAGTATCCCTTAAGAAAAGATGCAGAGGCAGGGATAAAGCCTATTATAGCAGCCTTACTTAAAGGAGGGATACTAGTAGAATCTTCCGATTCACCGTGTAACACACCCTTATTTCCAGTTAAAAAAGCAAATGGAGAATGGCGTATGGTCCAAGATTTACAAGCTGTAAATGATGCAGTAATACCAAGGGCACCTACGGTGCCAGACCCACACACCCTGTTGAATGATTTAAAACCTCAACAGAAGTATTTTTCTGTGGTAGACATCAGCAATGCGTTCTTTTCGATACCGATACACCCTGACAGCCAGTATTGGTTTGCATTCACATTTCAGGGGAAAAGGTATACATATACGTGACTACCACAGGGGTATTGTGAAAATCCAACAATATTCTCACAAGAAATGGCAAGCAACTTGGCGGGATTTACCCCACCAAGAGGCAGTCAGATTTTACTTTATGTTGATGGCATCTTGCTGGTGGCCCCCACCCAGCAACATTGTAGAGAAGATACCATAGCGCTATTATGATTTTTAGCTGCTGAAGGACATAAGGTAAACAAAAATAAACTGCAGCTTTGGAAAAAACAGGTCAAATACCTAGGATATGTAATATCCAAGGAAGGTAGAATATTAGATGAGGATAGAAAAGTAGCAATATTGCAAGCACCAAAACCCACTACCAAGAAGGAAATTATATCCTTCCTGGGTACAACTAATTTCTGCCGGAGCTGGATTCCAAACTATGCTTTGGAATCTGCACCTCTGACTGACCTCATATATAAGACGCCTATAGCAGCACAGGATTTGTTACAATGGACACCAGAGGCAGAATCTGCTTTCTACAAACTGAAACAGTTAATAGCGTCCACATTACCAAACTACTATAAACATTTTTTCCAAACTGTAGACTGTAAGGAAGGTTATATGACATCAGTGTTAACACAACAGCATGGGGACAAGCAACGCCCCATTGCTTACTATTCATCACAACTAGACCCAGTGGCATGGCCCTTACCCCACTGTGTACAAGCAGTAGTTGCAGCTGCAATGGCAGTACAGGCTTCGGCCTCAGTAGTCTTATTCCACCCTCTCACTTTGAGAGTGTCTCATGCAGTCGCGATTATTTTACTACAAGAAAAGGTGGCATATCTTTCCCCTGCTAGGCATCTTTCCTGTATGATTATATTGTTGAGCCAACCTCATATGACAATTGAACGATGCAAGACTTTGAACCCTTCTACCTTGCTCCCAACCCCTGCGGACGGCACACCACACCACTGCCTGCAGGTAATTGAGCAAAAGACACTACCTAGAAAAGATCTCATGGATGTCCCCTTGGATGATGCCGAGGTGACATACTACGTGGATGGCTCATGCAAAAGGGGACCTACAGGACAGAACCTAGTAGGATATGCAGTAGTTTCTGACACTGAGATTATAGAAGCAAAACCTTTACCACACAACTTATCTGCACAGGCAGCAGAACTGATTGCCTTGACACGGGCATGTACCTTAGCAAAGGATAAATATGTAAACATTTTTACTGACAGCCAGTATGCTTTTTCTACTGTACATGTTTTTGCGCAACAGTGAAAAAAACGAGGAATGATAACATCTACTGGCAAACCTATAAATCATGCACAGTTTATTTTAGATCTTTTAGAATCTATTCAGTTACCTCAGAAAGTAGCTATTTGTAAATGCACAGCTCACACCAAGCAACAAGATAGGATTTCAGAAGGTAATGCGAGAGCTGATACAGCTGCAAAACAAGCAGCTACAGAAGTATTTCTTTTAAATGAAGAACTACAACCCTCTGAGATTTTAGACTTAGAAATGTTAAAAACAATGCAGACACTCACTACGCAAGCTAAAAAACAAAGATGGGTAAAACGAGGAGCAATTCTCGAAAAGGAGCTGTACATCTCTAAAGAAGGGAAACCGATACTACCATCTAATTTGTTTAGATATGCAGCTTTGTTGAGCCATGGGCAGTGCCATGTCTCAACAGGGGGGATGGTACAGCTGGTGAACCAAGTGTTCACAACGTACGGATTTACAAACTACTCTAAAAAATTTTGTTTGATGTGCCAAATTTGTAACAAACATCATGCACAAGGGGCGTTAAAGCCCAAGCAAGGGAGTTTCCCTACACCACCATATCCGTTTCACATTATCTGTATGGATTTCATAGAACTGAACAAATGTGAAAATAAGAAGTATTGTCTTGTCATTGTAGATATGTTTTCCAGATGGGTGGAACCCTTTCCAACCAAAAATCCAGATGCAGCCATGGTGGCAAAGGTACTTGTCAAAGAAATCATCCCTAGATTCGGCATTCCGGAAAGGATCTACAGTGACAACGGTACACACTTTGTAAACCAAACCATACAGCAGTTAAGTAAGCATTTTGGTATTTCATTAAAAAATCATTGTGCATACCATCTGCAATCTGCAGGGCTAGTTGAGAGGCATAATGGTATATTAAAGAATAAATTAAGAAAGTTAATAGCTGAGACAAGGAAGAATTGGTTGTATTGCTTGCCCCTGGCACTGTTGAGCATGAGAACTGCTCTGACTGCAAAAGGATTGACTCCTTTAGAAAAACTATTTGGAAGGGCTTATTATACACCCCAGTGGAAACTTCTCATGTCCTCAGACCAGGAAGCTGATCTTATACTAGCTGAGTATATGAGGAATTTGTTGAATGCTAAACATCTGTTGCAGTCAAATTCTGTTTCAGATAAAGAACAAACCGAAACATTGGAAGTGGCAGTGATCCCCGGGGACTGGGTGTGGGTGAAGAATATAAAGAAGAAAAATTGGTCATCACCAAGGTGGGAAGGTCCATACCAGGTGCTTCTTTTGACACCCACTGCAGTCAAGATAGCAGAGCGAGCTTTGTGGATCCACCTGATGCACTGCAAACTAGTTAAGAACTTTGAACTGGACAAAAATCTTACCTCTCCATCGGGGACCTCAGCACAAAGTCTGGCTACAAAGGGGGGTCAGATCAATATGACTGATCCGTCTCAACCCCAGTAAAGAAACCATTGGTGCTGAAGGTCCTATTAGGGCAGAGAGTAAGAACACATGTCTGAAATAAAGATGATAGGATCCAGTAAGATCCAGATGTACCTATTCGGAAGAGTCGGAGAAAACAGGAATGCAGAACAACAGTTTCCTCAGAAATATTGAATCATCCTGTTGACTGTACTCTTTTTGTTGTGGCCATTCCTTTTCCCAGCCACACAAACTGAACTGAATAAGCGTGGAGAGTTGCACGTAGAGTGGCACCCAAACTTCAGCACTTACCAGGCAATCAAATATGTGTATGCTGAGACCTTCAATGTTTCAAATTGCTGGATTTGCACAGCTTTGCCAACAGCATACGGGGGGTTATTGTTAACTTCAGTCCCCCTAGGAGCCAACAAGACCTGGGAAAATTTAGTCTATGATACATCAGATGTTACATCACAAAATAAAGTAACATTGCACTTGTCTGTTCGACAGAAGGGGACTGTGTGTTTTTACAAAAATTATACCGTTCAGGTGGGTTGGAGCAATTGCAATGTGACTGTTCCCTATAGATGCTACAGTAAAACTGACAACACAGGTTCCTATTGCAACACAAGCTATGATTCCTTTTTTGAACTGATGCATAGGACAACTGATGAAGTAAAACATAATGCTGACCTCTATAAACAACTGATTATAGTTGACAAAAAAATGTTTCATCCAGAGCCAGGACATAGTAAAGTTACTACCAAAGTAGAAGATTGTTATTTTGTATGTGGCAGGAAAGCATACAAGTGGTCACCTGAGAATTGGTCCAGCAGTTGTTATTTGGGGTACCTGGTTCCGGCCATACGACACACAGCAGTTTTGCCTCAGGGGAAAATTTGGAATGTTCAACAAGAAATCAAGAAACCTGTCAATCCAGTGGGGCAAATCAATGTGGGCTGGAAAAACCATTATGCTGTGAGCTTAGGGAAAAATGGACTGTCGCATATGGACTTGCGTGATACCATCATCTCGTGGGCAGGTGTACTGCCAGCATATGGAGCAATGAAATCAATCTGGGAACTGAGAAAACTGTCTAAACTTCTAGAAATAATGAGCAAATGCAACCTTTTCTGCTCTAGAACTGGTGACTGATGAACTGACTGCCATGAAAACTGTAGTTCTTCAAAACCGCATGGCTCTCGACTTCATTTAATCCAGGAGGAGTGCTATTCGTATATTCCTGACTACAAACATGAGATAGACAATCACCTTGAGGTAATTCAGCAAGTGTCAGCTATGACCAAGCCAGGACCAAATCCATTGACGGACTTTCTCCAGAGACTGTTTGGGGGGTGGGGCAGTATCCTAATGAACATCCTGATTGCCATCTGTGTAGGAATGATCCTGCTGGTGGTATGTGTGTGCTGCTGCATCCCCTGCATGAAAAGACTGATTAAAGACCTTATAGACATGTCAGTTTCAGAAACCTTATACCAAGGTGCTGAACTTGAAGAATTGTTGAAAAATTGAAAATGCTTTCATAAGTTTAAACTGAATGACTCTCTTAACTGCAAATCCTGAGCAGGAAGAGGTTAGGGGAAGAAAAATTGTTTATGCTTATTTTGAAAGTAGAATAAAAGTATTAAACGGGGGAAATGTTAGAAAAATATGTATTAGTAATATGCATGCTTAGTGCATTCGAGGTTTTAAAGGGTTAATACATTTATTCTGTTCACACTGCATGAATCTGCACAGCTACTAGAGACATTCCAATCCTGTTTATGTCATGAAAATATGCGCAGTTATGATCTGCTTATGCCATGGAAATTAACAAGAAGCATTTGATTTCTGCTAATGTCATGAAAATAGTAAGTGTTTCATTTATACTAGTGTCATGAGACTTAACAAAGAGTTATTGATTTTCTGCTTATGCCATGAGAAAGCACACAGCGCTGAAGCTATTGATAATGAAAACAAAGGCTGCTTGAAAGTATAAACCGCAGTCAGCATTACTTGTACCAAGCTAAAAATGTACCTTGAATCTAGGCAAAATGTAACACATATATATTAGAACTGCACAATTGAAGAATTGAAAGATTGTGGTGGGCTAAAAATAAGCCCCAAGGCCAGGTTGTTTTTCTCAAAATTTTTTGTAAATCAACAATAATCCAGTCATGTCAGCAGGAAATCTAAGTAACATTTTCTATGTAACACATAGTGAGTTTTAAATCTGAACATGTCAGCAGGAAATCTAAGTAACATTTTCTGTTGAGTAATACAGAAAGCTGTGTCTAACTACGTCAACAATAGAATAGTAACATTTCATAGAACTGTATAAAAGTAGCATACTGCTCACTAGTAATTTAGACAAATCATTCTGCCTGCATGCTTTGTCTCCTTGCTGCAAGTTAATAAAGAGTGCCTTACTTGAACCTTATGTGAATTGGTCTTTGAAGTTTTTTCCTTTAACAATAAATAAAAAAGAACATGAAAATACTAAATATCTATTTATAATAAACACCAGAGTTTCAATCACATGAAATATTAAAAATAACACAGGTGGACAGGTTCACACAGTTACAGAAAAACAATACTTAACTAATATTGCTGTATTTTTCTGACTGATCTCAAGAGTTACTATTCCCTGGTAACTTAGACCAACACAAGATGCAGGTGAGTGGTCTTCCTTCTTTGTCAGTTCCCAAAAACAGACTGCTCTGAGACTTCAGGCCTACCTAATATTAAACATTTTAGTGATGGATTCCAGAATGATATTATATACATTTGGTCATAGGACTTCTGGTTCTCATGGAACCCCCCATTGCTAGAAACTGCCAGGATTTAGCACCTATGTATCAGTAACACACACACACACACACACACACACACACACACACACACACACACACACACACACACACACACACACATACACAGCCTTGCTAAAATCTGCGGCAGCTCTGGAAGGCATAAAACCATAAAATGCTTCCACTTTTCCTATAGCAGCTAATAAACCACACTTCTTACAGACATTGTGTCTCTTGCTTCATTCAAAACTATGAAATAACATCTTTATGGCTTAGACCCAGTAATTTAATTTCAAAGTTTGAGCTTAACCTCTTCTCTTCTAGTATTCTCTGTTAAAACATATACATTTAAACAGTTACAATAATACATGTATATTTCTTTTCTGTCCAGCAGGGCACACTGCAACTTTACAAATACATTTTTCAACCCAAACATCTATAAAAATCAGTTTGATATGCAAATTACATACAATTCTTTACAAAATTCCAGCTAGCTGTGATGGCATATGTTACACATCCACTGTCCTACTGCTCCTGGCATAGCTGGCTATACCTCACATTGTCACACCATCCAGTGCTTTATTCAGTGATTTTTAAGTGTGTGTGCTTGACATGATTAGACATCCCATTCTAGTACACAGACTTGTCTCTGTTGCTTTCAGAATCCATCCATTTAGATGGCTTAAAACCTACTCCATTAAAAAATTTGCAGTTCAAGCTGGCAATGCTACATCTGACTCTATGTACTTCACTTCTGGTGTCCATCAGGGATCTATCTAGGGGTTTGTTGGATCAGTCCATCAACTTTAACATAAGTAACATGATAACTTCATCTAGAAACTCAAACTTTTGACTGGGAAAATATTTTTGTTCCAAAAGTTAAATTTGTACTTCCATACATTCCACTGTTTTCCCATACAAAAGTTTTCTGCTTCCAACTGCACTGCACGAAATCAGCTATGTTGTTTCCTTCTCCCTGCCAACAGGGAGAACCACTGGCTCTCTATTGCTAAGCAAACTGCCCCCACACAATTGAACCTGATAGTCTTTTACTGGCTACATCAATCTATAACATGTTTAGGTTAGAATGCTGCCTCTCTCTTGCTGCTGAGCTAAATCATAGCATAGTCTATTATTACTATATATGTCAGTCTTATCTCTCAATTGCCCCCGATTTTGACTCATATCTTTGCCCCATCTTTCATAAAATGTGTGATTTTTTTGATAAATCACTGAGCATTACAGTATGTTGATAATGCCAGATATGTGTGTTAAACATTTTATTGTTCAGTAAATGCATGTGGATACAAAACATGTTCTAGTAAATCTTTAAGTGAATTAGGGTAGGCTTTATCCGGAATACTTGAGTGCAAAGAGCACTTCATCAGTCATATTTCACATAACTTCATTTTAGCATAGCTGCTGCTGTGGATAGATCATTCAGCCAAACAGCTATTAGACATACCTCACCATAAGCTATTAGAAATCTAGATAAATTATAGTTAAATCCACTCCCCATTCACATTTTGGACACTTTCACCTGTACATGGTTCTGTGATACTGGTTAGTAATTTGTTTAATTTTCTTTTATTTGCAGTGTGTATACTTACCTATTTGTATATTTATCTCTTTATACAAACATTAAAGAATATAAAAATGTTATATTGTTTGGTAATGGAAAACATCTATCATCCAGCCGATGTGCACATGGCAAGCAAGTACCCCAGAGTCCTGCTCTTGCTTGCTCAATAGCCCACAGGCTCTAAAACTTCTATTAAATGAAGTATAAAGTAAATCAGTTAATTGCTAAACACAAGCAGTTTCTGAAGTATTACAGTGTATGATATATGTGAGGATAATTGTACTGATTTTTAATAAACTTTTCTTAAATTTATACCAGCTCCCCATTAGCCACTGCAGAATATCTTTGCATGGCACATTTGAAGGAGTTATATCCCTTCAATGCAGCTATAATTTTAACTATTTTCTATTAACTTGTCTTAAATTATATACCTGAAGGAAGTTAACACCCCCCACATGAATATTTGGATGTATAATTTAAGTGTACATTTGGCAGCACATTAAGTGCTTCAGTTATCATTGGTGCTTTGCATCTATTGTTTTTTCAGGTTAAAGAGATGTCTTTTTTGTGTTAAGTCTACATGTACACTTTGTGTCGGAGGGAGTTTTACCTTGAGGTTGCAATTACCTCCTACAACCAAAGGCATGCTGTTAGATGAATGGCTGATCCTCTAAATTTCCTGAGTGTGTGTGTGTGTGTGTGTGTGTGTGTGTGTGAGTGAGAGAGAGAGAGGGAGGGAGGGAGGGGGACAGAGCAGATATACTCTTGCAAAGCCTGCAGTGGACTTGGCTTTTGTCCAAGAGTGGTTCTTTGCTTTAGCCCATTGCTTGGTTGCTTGACTTGACAGGCCTCTGTGAACATGACTAGGATATAGCTAGAATCAGGAAATGAATAAATGTGAACTTGGCATGACATGGCATGCGGTAATTCTTATTCATTTCAGCAGTTTATCATGGCAGGGACACAGTGTGATGAGAAGACCATCATAATAACTGTGATGTTTGAAAATAAATCTGCCACTGTTTTCTGAGTCAGACTGCAATAGACCTGTGAACTTCATTTAAGCCTTATAAAACCCAGATCATCTAAACAAAAAAATATGTAATTGAATCTGCAATTTGTACTTTTAGTGGCATGAAAAGATGTGAGAAATTGTGATCTTTTTCTAAGCAATGTATAAAAAAGTTTGTAACTGGAGTTTTTAAATGTATGCTGCTGGAAAACTACAGCAATTATACACAATATGTGAAATACATATCACATACATGAAACAGAAACTGCACTATTTCTGCCTTTGACTACAAGATCTGAGATTATTCCTATGCCAGAAAGCTAAAAGCTGAAAATGTACAATTAGAATTCTGTAAGGAGATAGGTAGTCAACAGCAGGGTAGCAAACCCATCCGCAGTTAAATGTGAAACTCTGTTTAACTTCATTATGGTTTATGTATGGAAGAAGCATAAAACATACAACTGGAAAAAAACAGCCAGCCAGAATGAGAGCTATCCTAGTGCATGTGCTGCACCTGTGACGGTTTGTTTCCACACTTATGTCTGTGCCTGAGATGTGTTCTGAAACTTTGGCCAGTTTAGCATAAGGCTCAGTGATCCTTTTAGTGAAGAGATGGCCAAAAGAAGGTTTATCTGCAGACAGATGCTTTTTCTTTCTTGTAACCTATTTATTCAAAGCGATTATTTTCTGTTTTCTCTGTGCAAAAGTTTGTTTCTCTACATGTTTAACTGCTAACTGTACTACTTAACTTATTCAGTCTTAAATACTTTTATTTATTCACCTCCAAAAAGATTGCATCTAATCATCTATTTACTTGCTCATTAATTTATAAAAAGATATTTATTCCAAAGTAGTGCCAAGCTACTGGCATCTACCTCTAACTGACCAGACTGCTATGTCATATGCTGCCATTTGTGTTTATAATTATCTGGTTTGTCACGAGTGCAACAGTAACTAGGAGCTCCCCATTCGGGTAATTTGGTGTGATGGCAGTCTGCTTGGGTTAAGACAGAGGGTTGCAGTGTTGAAAATTACCAGCCTGCCCTGGACATTAATGTGAGTGAGTGAGTGAGTGAGTGAGTGAGTGAGTGAGTGAGTGAGTGAGTGTGTGTGTGTGTGTGTGTGTGTGTAGTTACAACTTTATTCAATGTGCAATTACTGTGTTCCAATGAGCACAATTACCATGGTCTAATGAGCATAGGAAGGCACTGAAATCTAAATAGAGTGATGAAAAAGAAGTCTGGGGAGCTAGGCCAAAGACTATGCTCAGGGGTGCTCAATGTAAAGCTTATTCTTGATTGTGGATGGTGTAGGCCCATACTCAGAGCATAGTTCCTGCATGCTGTTATAGCCATAGGATCATAGGAGGTTACTAGACTAATGACCCCAGGGTCCTTACAAGCCTAGCCAAGTTTACCCTTATTTTCATGATCAGCACATATCACCCCTGTCCAAGAGGAACATAAGTGGAACCCCTGGGATGAATTTACAGTTACCCATCCAATTGTCCAGACTGTGTTTGAAGAGGGCCAATGAGGTGCCCTGCTTGATGTGAAGCGGGAGTCTATTCCAAAGCAGTGGTAACTCTGGGAGACAATCCTGTCCCTTCAGCAGGTTCTATTAAATGTCACATGCTAGGTTAAGATCATTAGAGAGAGTAACATGTGTACCATTTGACTTATGGATATGCAGCATTTCCAATAAAGCAGGGTCAAAGACTGTCTTATATGTAAGGCAGAGATCACGTCTGTGTAGTCTGTATGAAAAAGAATAAAGTGACAGTGATTTCAGACAATCCTCATAGGACAGATGCTGAAGACCTTACCTTATGAGGGACCTTTGTTGTCTCTCCAATTGCTGCAGGTGCTTCGAAAGGTACATACCAAAAGGGGCATTGTATTCAATTATTGGCCTGAGGAAGGAAGAGTACAGCGAGGTTATAACTTCTTTTTTCTGGAGGTAATACCCTTACTTATGAGATGGGCAATGCAGAATGCCCTTCTTACCACTGTGGAGACATGGTGATTAAAGGTAAGGTTGCTGTCAACCTATGTGCCCAGGTCTCTCACCACTGAGTGTGTACTTAGGGTGTTATTGATGTGGTAGCTAGCAGGAACATCACTCTTACCGAAAGGGATGATAATACATTGTTTTGCATTGAGTTTAAGGCCATGACTTTGGCACCAATCATTTGTTTGTTTAAGGCCCTCTTGTAGGATGTTGACATAATTTGTAGATTCTATGACCGGTCCCAGTTTGCAGTTATCAGCAAACTGTCAGTCACAGACCTTTAGTTTTAGCTTGCACTTCGGAGAAATCGATTCCAAACAATAGAGGCCCCAGGACTGATCCCTGTGGAATATCACTCATTACATGTCTGCTGTTGGAGGTGGATTCCCCTATTTTGACTATATGGGTTCTATCACTGAGCCAGTTAGCAACCCATCTAATGATATACAGGTTGATACCTAGCTGGGTGAGTTTGTCAATTATGCCTGAGTGGGGGATAATGTCAAAAGCCTTGGTTAAGTCTAGGTAGACTGTATACACAGATTTCCCTTCATCGAGGGCTCATGATGCATGTAATGAGTTTAGTGGTTCATATATGCGTTTCCTTTTTATACTTCAATTTGACTAGTACCAATGTTTTGATTTCAAAGACCATACTCTTGCTGGCCATATGTTTTAGCTTTAGATAATTTGTGGACAGTGGAACAAATTCAGAGACCAAAGCACGTGCCACCGATCTACCCTACTTCACATTGAAAATTTTAAAAATTTGTGCAAAAGTCAAAACAGTGATATATCCCAAGTTACACACCAATATATTTTATGCATATCTTAACACATTTCCTCTGGATGTTTTATTCCCTTAGCCTGTGTATACTAGTTATAGATGGGTCTTGGCTGAAAGGGTACTTGACAGGAGTCCACTTACCCAATTATCAAATGTACAAAGACAGAGATATAGACAAGTGATTCTAGTATATATCAGAACATCAAACAAGTTTGGTGGGGCTTATCACTTGTTTTACACATGAATGCAAGGCAGGCCCAGACAACTTTATTTTAATGAAATTATTAACTCCTTACACTTAATTCAGACACCAGTAAGAAGGCAGTCATAGCACAATCTAACCAAAAACCTGACAGACAGATAAAGCCTACACAATGACTGCAGGTCTGGTTCACTTCAACGGATCTGGACCTCTACAATAAGTCTATAACGAGACAGTTTTTCCAAATGGTAATTCATTTACTTTGTGCAAATATGCTAGTGGATTAATAATCCTTTGCAAATTTAATTAGTAAGTATGTCTTAAATGACAATGAAATGGGAAAATGGAATCAAGGGTGTAGCCAGGCATATTATTCGTACTCTACTGAGTACGTTTTTTTTTTCAGAGTATTATATCAACATAGCTTTTTTTCAGGTCATATTATGTCTAAAAATGTCCAAATTAATATCTTTAACAGCAGATGCAATATTACTAATCTAAAAAAACAATATTTTAATAGTTTTTGTGAGCAGCTGAAAATGTTACTTATATTTATTAGGTGCTTGGGGTAGCATTTTGAGAGATGGGTCCATATTTAAGTGATAGGTGCCCAGGGGTGGGGGTAGCACTAAGAGCTTGTGAGTGTACAAAATGGAATTTGCTTGAATGGAATGAATTTCAAACGTCATATTTCACCTCTGCAAAAAATAAAGGGTTATATGGTATAATTTAGAGAACCAATTAGACTGCTGATTTGCATAAAATCAGTTTATATTTTAAGGTGAGTGAGTGCGACTCTGCATGCATGTTGGAGGGTACGGCTGTCAAAGCTCACCCCCTGGCGTCGCCCTTCCTTCGCACACAGAATCTGCTACACTTGAATGTAAAAGTGTATTTGCCCGAGGGGATAAAATACCCCGCCCCCATTAGCAAGAAACCAAGCACTGTCTCCCTTATCGTCGTGTTATTAAGCCAAATATGTCAGACGAAACTGATACTGAGTTCTCAAACACAAGTAGTTAAACGCTATTCTTGGTATAGACAATAAAAGGTTTGTCTATCACTACAGTCCTACTGTTTTCCCAACTTTTTTTAAAATTCTTACTTAGCTGAGTGCCAGGAAGAAAAATCCATTTACCTTTCTAACTAAACTTAGTACACATACTACTATCTTGATCAGAGTCGAATCTACCCTTTTGCATGCATAACAAACTACCACAGTAGGGGTCCACGCAGTTTCAAGACTCTGCAACCCGGACCCTTTGAAATAAGCCAATCTATTTTAATGATTGCTTCGGCGAGGCAACTTCAAAGGCAGCCGCAGCCTGCACTTCCGATTGGCTGAGAGACAGCCAAAAAGTTGCCTCAGATGTGAAGTGGGGGTTGTACAGAGGAAAGCGGCAGAGCGCTTCTCGGTGAGGGCACAACGAGGAGAGCGCGAGGCAGGAAGCGGCACGAGCGAGGCAATTCCAGTCCGGGCTGAGGCTACCGTACCCACTACGTTAGGTACTAACATATTAACCAACTCCAGGATTCACTGGCTCACACCCAATGGCAACGCTTGCAGTGCACAGAGGAGATAATATTCTACAAGCGTTTTTACAGGTACGTTGTGTGTGCCAGTCATTTAGATTATTTTCACCACAGACTAGAATTAAATTACAATTACAGTACCGCAGAAAATGAAACGTTTTAGCTGAAGGTGGAAAAATTTTACTGCAGTTTGAAACAAACATATTTTTCTGGTAATCGGTGTTGATTCTGTTATCTAAGGATGATTTGAAGACCAAACAAGGAAATGAAGTTGTAATTTATATTTATTATATGTGTTTGTTTTACTTTAGCGTTACGAATCCAAAGTCTGAGATGAGTTCAGAATTCTCCGGACTGTTTCTCCATGGTTTTGTTTATTATGCACATTACTGTCACTTCGGGGAGCAACCTAGCTCATTTTTTTTTGTTCATTTAAACTGAGCGTAGGAAGGATGCTATAATGCATATCTGTAAGTCAGATATTAGCAGATTAATGGTTGTAAAGGTCTGGCAAGTCGTTATTTTGTGCGAATATTTAGGTACTGATATTTCTTTTTGGCTGGAGTATGTTCAAGGTTATGAGTCTATGTTTCGAGTATTTCACCGTTGCCTTGGCATACCTGGTCTCAACTGCCCAGAACTTTGCCGAAGGTCCCGATTTTAGTTCGCATCTTGCCCTGTCTTTGGTATTTGTTTTACTTCCTGATACATCCTTAAGGATTTGCAGCCAGTCGGGCATTAGTGTCACACACTATTTTCAGAAAATGCATGCTGATGCAAACTTTGTTCTGAACTCAAGTGGGGTGGGATAATATTTAAAAGTTATCGCCGATTTGAAGCCTTTGTTCTCTCATTATTTTTGGCTTTGTCCAGAATTGTTTGAGCAGAGAACTTGAGAAGTATGTGTCGAGATGTACAAATTCGTTAATGGGCTCTATCCCCCCCCCCCCCCCCCCAGTAGGGTTGCCAGCTTTTCAAATGCCCAAAGTGGGACAGTTTTGGTACAAACGTCAGATGTGGCAGACCGAAACATACCCACGGCCAGTACAAAGGACAGAACTTCACGTAATTGCCTAAATAAAAGCTTATTCTTGTAGCATTTTAGTTGCTTATTTTGTTTCTTATAACATTTAGGTGTTTCAGTTACAGAATAACTGTTTTATGCAACTATTACATAAAATATAGGAAATAATTTTGTCCTAATATCTCAGGACATTTGCCATTTTTACAAGTTTTTTGCAGGACACAACTGCCCGAAAAAGGACTGTCCCTCGCAAAGTGGGACAGGTGGTAACACTACCCCCCCCCCCCAGTAAAAAAAATTAGGGAAAAAAAACACACCGTTCGTTCTTTACTCCGAGTTTTATATTCAGAGTTGTTAAAACAGTAAAGCATAGACTGCACTGTGACAACTGTATGGTTCAGCAACGTAAAACTTTTATGTGTTAATCAAGTTAATGACAGACGGTATCCCGAAAGAAAATTTCCTGGCTTGCCGGGAGTCGAACTCTGTCTCATGGTAATTGTGATCTAATTACTTTACTTTTGGCATTTAATTCAGTAAATCTCGGTTGCCCTAGTACCAGTTCAGTTGACTTTCCCATAGGTATAGAATAGACAAGTCAAATACCATGTAAACTATGATACAAATATTGCGTTTTAAAGATGCACCTTTGGGCTTACAGAATAACACATGGGGTAAGTGGCAACAAGCCCAACCCAGCAGCAGTATATCTATGAAGTTGTGCCCCATTTGGCCAGCACAATGACGGCTTTATGTCCCAGCCTAACACCACCTAAATTACAAGGCAAAAGAGATGCATCTAGATTTGTAAGTATACCTTACTCCATATCACTAGTTGATTTATTTGAATGCTCTTCAAATGTAATAGGCATCTTCACCAGTAGAAAGGCTAGCTTCTGTCAAGAGTTTCAAATTACAGCAGTCTCTCAAGTAAAGTCAGAAAGGCTTACATTTACATGTAAATCGCTTACTTTTCAATGCATAACTGTCAACTGTCCAGATTTTCACAAAATGTCCAGATTTTTGCCTCATATTTTTGGTCTGTTCCTCATAACATTTATGGTTTTCTGGCAAATCATTGAGGATTGAAGTCAGTAAATGATAGCTGTTAGAGTTTCATACTTCATATCCTTCAGAAAATGTATGCAAACACATTCTAGCAACTTTCTAAGTTTATAAGAGTAATATTTAAAATCTGTCCCTATTTTGGAGATTTTATCACCCCTTTAATTTTAACTTTGTCCAGATTTCTTGTGCTAAGGGGTTGAGAGGTATGCCAATGTATTAGCTCACCCCCCCCCAAAAAAAAAAAAATAACTGCATACCTTTGTTCTCCGTAATGAAGAAATTGTTTCATTGACCACGGTATTGATTCTTCGTATTTCAGTCTGTGGGTCTGGAAAGGGGGGATGCCACTGTTACAATTTTTTTCACCTATTAATCCCCAAACAGGCTGGGTAAAACTTTTCAGAATCCAGCCCACCCAAACAAAAACTTAAAAGTGCTTTATGCTATGGTTCCAGCCCAGCATGGGGGAGTTGGGCTGTGTGAAGTGTAGCTCAAAACCTAAGGTGCCATGTTTTGCACAGATAATGCAAAGGTAAGTAGAGCAATAGTTTGTTGGTCATTGCTGTCCTTTTGTATACTTACGGTTGTATATAAAACAAGTGAGGCATTTGGGGTGTGTGTTTGTTTACTATGCCTTCCCATTTACTTTTTATTTATTGACATTTGTTTACTGGGAAAGTCCGGCTGAGCACAGGTGCCCTTTTACAATGAATGGCTAGAGAGAAAGCTCCAAGGTGTCATATTCAATGCAATCAAGGTTTACAATAACAAATTTTATAATGCAGTTTCAGTAAATAAAAGACACGATAGTATAATAAAATTTGTATCGCTATTCACAAAGACTTCCTCTCTGCTGACTTTTCTGTGAGCAAATGTTACGTTTATAAATCTTGTATTGAGTCTTTACAGATAGAAGAGTGGTGTATATGATAGGCAGGAGTAATCTAAAACAGAGTAGAGTGCGATGTTAGAGGAGATAAGCGAGTTTGACTGTTTAACAGAGAAGTAGTGATGAATCAGTAATTTGGTTGTGCTAATCAGATGAAGGTATAGCAGTTTGAGAAGTACAATAAAGTGAGATATTTGGTAGGGGACAAGCAGGGTAAGTGATTTAGTGCTTTAAATGGAGGTATAAGAAAGGTAATGAATTGTGTTAGACGGCTATGTCCCAGCTGAGGAGCAGGCACAAAGCCAGGAAGCAGAGAGGAAGTCTTTTAGTAATGGTTTGTAAAAGTGAAAGTGTGTGATAGAGTAAAATTCCTGTATCAATCAGGTCTAAGTTCTAGCTACACTATTGGAATAGGAGACTGACCTGAGCAGACCTTTGTGGTTTCTAGATGATAAAACAGTTATTTATTATTTGACCAAAGGAGGCGATTTGGAAGATAGTATTGGAGTAACGGTCTAATTGCTGGGCGGGCAGATTGGGTATGGGTGATTTAATGAGTTAGGGTGAGCTGAGTATAACATAGAAGGTGAGAAAGCTCAAGCCAGTTAAGGTTTTTTTTTACCTTTTTGCATTTGTGCATTGTGTGCTTGTCTACACTGGACAGAAAAGTTTACCAGTACAGCTGCTCAAATTCTACATTTTCAACTTAGTGTCATGTGCACTATTAGGACAGTAATGACCATCAGTCCATTTGTTTCCAAGGCTTGATTAGATGTTAAGTGGCGACCTGCCCACAGCATATGGCCATTAACTCTGGGAACTGCCTTTGAAAAGTGGAAACTTTCAAGTGAGCAGACATCCAGTGTTACAATTTCTTACAGGTTTTCAGGTATCACGGCACAACCAAAGAACAGCTTTAACTTGTCCATGATTAATTATCCTTCTAATATTTAATGCATTTGTTATTGTTTTTATTCTCCTTCAAGCCTGGGATTTTAAAGTTGTGAAGGACATCTTTGGTCTTGCAGAACACCTGGCAGCAGTCTCTGTCCCTGTTAAATTCAGCCAAGTAAACTAGTACTAAATGGAAGGGGATAATTTTGTTATCCCTCCAGATATCTCTGCCAAAATAGGACAAAAACTGTAGTTTTAACCAGTGAATCTTGAAATATGTACTGACAGCATGTACATAATACCTGCGGTGGGCTATGCTGACTTGAGGATGGCCTTGCCCTTTCTTTTCTGTTGCTATAAATTGTTTTTGCTGTGTTCTTCTCCAATCACAGCCTCAGTAGTCTATTCTGGATGTTGTCTTTTCTGTGAGTAAATGTTTTCCCACATCATTATTTAACAAATGTACAGATAAAGCCATATGATAATATTAATTTAAATTGGGGAAAAATAATACAAATGCATGCATTTTTATGAAGCGGTAATAAACTATTCCACTGTACAATATCAAACAGAAGTGCTAACAAAATGGCACACAAGAAATTGGAGAGGCAGAATGGTGCTTGTCAGTCATAAACATTGTTTTCTGTAGTAAACAACAGTATTGTTTGAATACATGACTCATCAGATGTACCATCATTGTAGCTGCCTTCTATTTTTTTTTTCTGGCCATTTTCCATACAGATTTCCTGTGTACCTTTGAGTATACCTTCATATCCACCATCTGTGCAAAAAGGTCAACACAAGCATCCTTCATTCTTTTTGTGAATAAATGTTTGCAAACAGATGCATGCTTACACATGTGCAAGCATATATACAAATGCAATGTGTACACACACACACACACACACACACACACACACACACACACACACACACTTAGTTCTGTGTATGTTGGTACCCAAAACATATTTTTGTCTTTCGTTATATTTGTTGCATATTTTCTTGTGGGTGTGGGAATGAACAAGGGGCTTTCATGTAGCTAGGCAACTTACTCAAAAATCATATACCATACTGGAACAGGTTATGGGCATTCAGGGAGTTTGAAGAGTGGCATAGAAATCTGGTGAAGAGTGAAAGCAAAAGTCCAGAAACTCACTTCACATATGCTGCAATCAGCTAAAATGTGGAGAAAAGGAAACACTTGTTTGTGCATATGAAGTGTTTCTTTTCTCTGACTGTTGATGACCTCAAAGTAGTGTGTTTAAAATGCTGAGTGTACTAGAGGTCGTTTTACCTGGAGAATGCAAGGGGATTGCCCCTCCCTGAAAACAATCTGGTGATTTAGAATGGAATACCCCTGTTTCACAGCTGCAAAAATCCAAGACCTGTGGACTGAGATTTTGACTTGCATGTAGTATTGTGGAGCAACTAGAAATTAAAGTCTTTATTGAGGTTGGCAAACTCATATGCACACCTCACCCTGTGTCCATTACAAGCCTTGCACCTATAGCTAAGTGGCAGGACTACAGATGTAAATTATGTACCTTGGGTGGTATAGGATATGGCAATTGAATCTTGCATTCAAATTCTAGTACATGCACATTAGTCCAGTGTGTGTGCCGGGGGATACCACACTGCTGAGCTGTGACTGAAATGTTAAAATGACATCCCATCTTCTGTTTTCGTTTATGTTGAGAATCCTTTGGCAGTTAATTAAAAAGAAGAGTTATTTTTTACTCCCAAAACAGCATCATATATGCATAAGTACACATGCATGTATTTGTATAGAGACGGAGAGATGTGAACATTTGTCATAAAAAAATATATAAACTTCACGCCTATACATTTAAATTCTAGTGTGTCATGCCTCCCATGTCTTGTGCTGAGACAAATTCTTTCTTTAGCGACGCTTTGTGTGTTTCCCTATTTTTATAACTATTTTCACCACACCATTATGCCCTGTGCATGAATGGGCACTCTTTTGTGTTTCAGTACTCCCAGCTGTCCTTGAGAGGAAAACCACAACAGAACGGCAATAATGAAGCCATAGAAAATGACTTATTACAGTTCTAAATGGAAGGGCTGCAGCAGATATTACCAGTTTCATTCACAAGAATACATGGCTAGTGTTAGAATACAGTACAGTACACATTAAGCTTTTATGATATAAATAAGGCTGAATACCTAGATGTAGAGAACACAAATCTGAATCATGAAATTGTTTACATAGAGCACAAAAAATAAGCTTGATGTACGCATTTAATTTTGCTTTAATGACAAACTGTTTTAAACATGTTAAATTAACGGCCCAGAATATGTCTAAAGTAATAAAGAATATCTATCTAAATCCATTAATAAATTAATACCCTAATGGTGACATCCTGTCTGTTACCAAGGCACTGGGTTATAAAGGTGCTTTAGACAACTGCAGTAATATAAATTGTAACTGCTAGGACTAACAGTCTGTCCAAAAGTACCTTATTAGCTAGGCCATTGGAAAGTTGCACACACAATTTTTCTTCTGCAAGTTTACACAATTTTACTTTTGCTTTCCATACAAAATCTTCACTTTATTTACGTCCCCCTCTTCATTCACTTTCTAATTTTAATCAGTTTCTCTCTCACCTACTTATTTAAATTTGCCTTAATGCTGTTTATTTCTCCCACTTCATATGGGAATTCCTGTATGTATTTTACCAGCTTTGTATTAAGTGATAGTCATACAAGTTGTGTCTATTTTTAACCAATGCTGTCACATTATGTCTAATTTGGTATAATTGTTTAAACTGCAGATTTTTTGTATTTTTGAAGATTATAAAAGTTTTGTTCTTAAAATGATTTTGCATTACTTTGGAGCTTTTATCCCTGGGCCTCCACTGAAAATGTGATCGAATGTCAATGAAAAAATAAATGACCTTATAATTTAACTAGAAACGTTGAAGCTATTTATCTAGTCCAGTAAACAGAATGGCAGTAAAGCATTGCAGTATATGCTAATGGTAGCCAGAGTGAGATTTATTCTGTCCCCAATGTCTGTCATTATTCAGGTTTTGTGTTACGAGTCTGAAAGCATGATTCCAGAGTTAAAGCAGGCAGCCAGGAATGTTTGACTGATGATGAAAATTAACAAAATGTATTAGAAAAGCTGAGACTGTCCTACTCACATGTGAGGGCAGTTGACTGGAATTTCCTTGCTATTAACAGTTTATTCTAAATGCTAATTTACATATAGAAAAAGTCTAAATGACTTGGTGGTTTAAAATGCTAAGTATGTTCAAAGGAGTTAAATTAAGCGACTTCATGCAGTTTGAAGTGATCTAACTGCATGCTTACATAATGTGAAGAAATCTAGATTAACACCTTTGCTAGTGACCATTTTCATAAAGGCTGTGGCATCACAGAGGATAGTGCTGTCGCCTCACACCAAGAGGTTCCCCAGTTCACTTCTCAGCTGGGGTGCCTTCTGTGCAGAGTCTGCATGTCCTCCCTGTGTTCACATGGGTTTCCTCCGGGTGCTCTGGCTTCCTCCCACATTCCAAAGACATGCAGTAGGTGAAATGGACACACTAAATTAACTAAAAGTGTGAGTCTGGATGTATGGTGTGGAAGAACTACAGCAGCAGTGTAAACCTTGTCTCTAGATGATTTCCACTGTTGAAGTGACACCCGACTCCTTGTGCAAATATGGGAAAAGGGATTGTGGGTGGATGGATGAATGGATGGATTCTTATAAAGGCTGTGTCTTTATCATAGTTTTTAGCAATTTGTTTTTTTTGTTTTTAAGAAGTTTTAGAATTATTTTACAGCTAAATGCATTGTGTGCATGTGTGTGCATGGGGGGAGGGGGGTCATTAATCACCTCTGCCTGTTTTGCAAAAAAATGAATTTATTAATTAGGCTTCCACTGTAGTTTGTGCAAAATAAATGGAGTACTCGAATGAATGCCTTTTATATATATATATATATATATATATATATATATATATATATAGAAAGAGAGAGAGACACTCCTGGTGCATGTCACTCCTGGTGCATGTCTTTGGAGTGTAGGAGTAAACCCACTCTAACGCAGGGAGGGCATGCAGACTCCACACAGTGGGCACCCCTGCCATAAATCGAACTAGACAACCTTTTGCTGTGAAGCGACGATGCTAATTGCTGCACCACTGCACCGGCCATCTACTAATTTTTTTATGAACAGTCTTGTAGATGCGGTGGTGCGGCGCTTAGCATTGTCATCTCACAGCAAGAGGCTCTCCGGTTAGATTCCCGGCTGGAGTGCCTTCTGTGTGGAGTCTGCATGTCCTCCCTGTGAGTGACAGAACGTTAAAAGGCATGCAGATAGGTGCGTGAATGTGTGTGTGCCTTTTCTGAAGGTTTGGCACTGGGCTGGCAACTTGACACTGTAAAAATCCACTGCCAATCATAAGCGGACCGGTGATCTGCTATGACGACCCTTAACCGGGAAAAGCCGAAAGACTTTTTTTTTGAAGCATCTTACATGAAATGAATCCACTTTTTCTGAAAATACAGATTACCCAACTATCAACAGACCTAAAAAGTGGGTGTCAGTATAGACCAAGCAACCCCCTCCTCTCAAGGATGAGTGAACTGATGTACGCCACCACTCCCACCTTCTTGTGTTAGCTCCTTTAACACTCTTGTTACATCTGAACACTGAATGTTCTTTGTGGGTTACTCTTCCAGTTATGATATACAGGGATCTGTGCCACTGGCTTAGTCAGACACCTGACAGTCAGTCAAAAGGTAGAAAAGATTCACTGTAAAGAAAGTGGCAGCAGGAGGACAGAGAGAAGTCTATAAGCTACGACATTACCTGCTGTATTCTTCTACTCTACACCCCTCCCCAATCTTCCTTCATTGCCCAGTATAGTGGAGGAGGAATCAGTTGGGCTGCTTTTAAATAGAAAAAAAAAATGGTCAAGCGTAACTTTGGACAACTAGGCCTTTCAGAGTGTTTCTAGGAGGTATGGGTTTCACTTCATGCCATTAAAAAAAAGATTTCCATCTGTATCAAGACCTGAAATATTTATTCTTTTCACTCTTAACAGAGTCGTTACTGTGAGGAACAACAGAACGTGTTCCCTTCAGCCATGAGGGAAAAGATTTTACTCCCAGGCTGTTTTCCATTCCAAGAAAATATATTTTCTTGAAGGTTACAAAATATAGTTGATTCTACAAGCCCTCTTAACCCTCATGTGTTCTTAAACCTTATTGATGACATTTAGATCTCAAGGATACCTGCATCCTTATTTTCAAAAGACACAGACAATATTTGAGGTTTGTGGAGGAGAGGGGAAATGGCATTACCAGCTTGCCTCCTTGCCCTTTGTTTGCTGCTGCATCCAGAGTGTTTACAAATGCCTGACTCTAGTCATACTTCACTGCAGGACCAGGGATGTCCACATTTAACCCTACTTGGATGACTGCCTAATCCCGTGAGAAATTGTGGAGGGCACTGGAGTACACTCTAGACTACCTCAGACTTTTTCTCTTTCTGCTTGAACAAACTGAATTTATGCCCGGCCAGAAAGGTGATCTTTATGGCTGCCCTTTTGGATACCAAAGCAGCAGTTGTCTATTCCAGGAAAGGGTAGAATCCCTTTTTGCTTTTTTAGGACGTAAGTCATTGGTTATCGTCATTAACTCTTCCTGAGCATTTGGGCTTCATGGCATCTATCATATGCACAATGTCATTAGCCGGACTGCATACAACAAACTTTCATTGGTAGCTAAAGAATATACGAGACCAGTATTTTCAGTCCCGGGAACATACTATTTCAGTCTTTCCCTAAATAAACAGGCACTGGAATTATGGATACACCAAGCAGAGTGAGGGCATGCTGTTCAGACTCATCCCAAGCTAGGCTATAACCATGGGCATCTCGGACATGGAATGGGGAGCACATAACAGTGGCTTCAGTGTTTATGGTAGCTGAAATCCCAGGCAAGCTTGGCTGTATTAACATTAAACTAATAATAATAATAACAGTGGGACAGGCTTCAGGATAGTCTGCAGATGTCATGTGGTATATAAACAGACAATGGGGAACACACTCTTGCCAACTATACAGGCTTAGGAACAGGCACTGGAGTACAGCATGCAACTGAGAACTGCGTATACAGCTGGACAAGAATGGCTTCATAGATCTCACAAACAGATGGGGTTTACCAAAGGTGGACCTCTTTGCTTCAAAGAGCATCAAACAACTGATGAAGTTTTGCTCTAGATAGGCTTGAGCAGTGGATGTTTTCTCCTTAGTTTGGATGAGTCTGTTTTTCATTTTTTAATCCAGTTATTACTCCCCATGATAGTTCAAATGAAAAGGATTCACCCTCTGGTATTACAGGAGGAACCAGTACCTATAGCAAGCAGAAGTGCCTTTAGCTGCATCTGCATAACTGCCTATTGACCCCCTCACACTGGTGTCCAGAACCCCAGTGAAGGAATTCCTGAAGGTCATACCCCACCTGTGCCCACTTAGGAGGATAATGTCCGCAGCTTGGCGCTCTGGAGTTAACAAAAAAAAAAAAAAAAAAAAGAATTTAAACCAGCTTTTTCTGCACCTCTGAAATTCCTTACATGGAAAACAATATTCCTGATAGCGGTCACCTTACCTGGAAAACAATATTCCTGATGGCGGTCACCTCTAATAAGGTTTCTGAACTATAACCTATCATATGTGCAAACAGACTGTTCAGCTTTCTCAGTGCATGTCATATTGAGCTTGCAGGACGTCTTGTGATACTTTCTTTAGGAACCTGTCTCCTTAGCTGTCACATCACATTGGCCATTACATTTAATTTTTCAGCACAGGGAAAAGCCTAGATAATGAGATGTTTGCAGCTCAACTATCTTCCCTTCCTACAAGCAAGGGGAGCACAAATGAGTGTCTGGAGCTATAAACCTACTGTGAAGAGACCAACCACTCTCTGCAGCTGAAACAGAAGAAACAAGTAAGTCTGCTTAGAAGATAGCATAGCACATAAGTAAAAATGTCATAGATAAAAAGCTGCAAATCTCTTGAAAGTTTTAAAATTAAAGCAGTAATTCAGAGAATTCCCATTCCAAGTGGATGGGCAGAGAAATCTGATGCAATGGGAAGGATATAAACTGGCATATTCTGGGACACCGTTCACTGTGGGAGAGACAGCCTTCAGCTAAAAACAAAATTATGTCAGTGCAGCAGTTCAGAACAGGCCATTTTGCAGCAGAACCAATTATAAAGTAATGTACAGCTTGCTATATTTTGGTTTTAGCGCCATCCGTGAGACACATCAGATCATGTTGAATACACAAAGAAGCCTGTTACATACAGATGGAATTTGTGGCCTGAACATGTAGGAAAATAAGATTTTTGGTTTTAGAAGCATCAGCTTACTAGTCCCACATCAGTAAATCATCTGTCCAGACACTTTCTTGGGTTGGGGAGAGTTGGCATAATGGTTTAAGTATTTATCTCCCAGACAAAGTAAAGGGTTTGATTCTCACATTGGGAAATTGGCTAGGCTTACAATGGCTGAAAAGGGCAACTAGCCTGGTACTACCTATGAGACCTTGGTACTTATTCTCCTGGGCCCCCCCTTCACTCCCAGTTCATGGCTCTCTCACCACAGAAACTGGTCCATAGCACAAGTATTTGTGACCACATGTAGAAGGCTGGAACTTGTACGTGAATGGCAAGCCCATCTTTTTGTGAAAGGAAGCTGGTGTGACAGTTCTGAAGTTGATTGAACCCATGTGAGGACAGCTTGGGGCAGAGGGCCTCCAGGTTTTCTACTTTTGTATAACATACATGCATTGTGACATGGTGATTTCATGAGGAAGCAAACCTACAGAATTAGGGAGTGGTATCCTAAACTGCCTCTGCTCCCTGCCCACACCCTGATTGCTTCAAAGTCATCTGCCAAACCAGAAAATAACCATCGGAAAGAGCACATCCTTCCCTATTCTGGTTTGTCATGGATGACATGGTCACAGTATTTATTGACTCAGCTTGGTGGGCATGTGGGACAGAGCACTGCACTAAAGAGAGGAGAGCAGCTCTGTGGAGAAAGGCAAAAATCTACAAGTTTGTAGGTGTCTGGGGGAAGTAAAAGAAATACAATACTGCCACAGTGGTTTTGCCAGCTTTGTGATGTCAGCAACCTGTCTTTGTAAGACAAGTGCAAACCTTTTGAAATTGAATGTAGAAAAAGGATGCTCAGAGTTTCAGGCAACATTCAGTAGTCCCAACAATAGACTGCCATTTGTTTATTGTTTTTGTAACTTTTGTTGTGCCATATGACGTTTAAGCTGGTAGCAAAAAGTAAATAAAGCAGATATTAGCTGGTACATTACCACTAGTTCATTACCACTGCTGTACAGTTTCAGCATCAAATGAGACGTGATTAAAAATTGGGGTATGTGTCTGGATAGTAAGCAATGCCAATTCGTACAAGCCCAGTCTCCACCCACCAAAAAGGAATTTGATAATAGAAGCCCCCTTTAGCAAAGATTATATAGCCAACTGTAATAGTCATTAAAGAGGAAAAACAACATTCTGAAGAAATTGCTCAGCTGTTTCTGCCCCTGGAAGTTAAGGCACATGGGTAGGCCATAGCTGGACAGGTCAGAGCCAGCTGTACGATTTTGAAATATGAATAGCAATAACTGCAAGAAGTATGATGCACATTGGCTGTGGAAGGCTCCAAAACATCAAAGATTCCTACAATCTGCAAAGATATGGTAATTGTTTGCATGATGCGTAGCATGTAGGAGTAAGTACAGTTGTAGTTGCAACTTGTGCATTTCATTCTCTAATGAAACAATGACATTAGGCCAGCCCAGCTACTAAGGTTGTACTCTTTTGAGCTTGCAATGGTAGGAAAGATCATGCCCTAACTGCAGGACGTGTAGGCCTAAGCAATTTGCAAACCTTTCTGTTCTCGGACAAACATCCCGTATGTCACTGATGTTCCACTGTTGCCCAGGCTACAGAAGTGCATTCTTCGATCCTTCTTACTGTGTGATGCATCCTCTGTTTTTGGGTCAGTAAAGCTGCATGGTTTAAAACTTCAATATTACATGTAGCATATTAGTACTGCTTTCTTTCTGGGAGTGTCCTGGTCCTTTATTGTGCCCCTGAAGGTGTTTTCAAGTGACTTAAAAGAACAGTGCAGCTGTATTTGTTTTTACCACGGAGCAATTCTGTAAGAATGGTTTAGTCCTCTGGTAGCACTAGCAACAATCATTAACAACAGCACTGATGAAATTCTCAAACAGAAGGTGATTGTGCTACTGCCTTTAGAGCACAAATAGGAATAATTTATGATGGGTAACAAATGTTTTGGTAAATGTATTTTGAATGGAAAGCTTTTATGGAGGGGGGGGTCTTCTCACAAAATGTGAATTGTATATCTCTCTGTATGCTGGTGTTGTCTGTACAGATATCTTCCTTTGTTTATTTTATCAGCTCTTACATCTCCATCTGTAAAAGATGGGATAAGTGTGTATGTGTACCATCAGAAATATGGCCATATAAGGAAACTTTACCTGGCTCAAGGACAAACAAGAAATTGTGCTATTTGCTGCTTTTTACACTACATTGTATCATATATGATTATAAATTTGCTATTCTTTACATTTTTAAGTTACAGTAAATAATTTGGAACTTCAAGTTAACAATATACAAACGTATGTGTCATGTTTTTCTTTCCAATAGGACAGAACACCCAGTTCTTCTCCCAACGGTGAAATTCATCCACCACTTTCATTCTTGGCAACCGGTTGTGGACAAGTCCGACAGATTGGACAATCTGTTTCAGAATTCCCTCCAGTCTCATATGACTCTTTTGTTGGGTCTGCTTCTGGAATGTTTCAGCTTTGGAGCAATGATGTCACTCCATCATCTGGAATCAGTACGCATGGTGTGCCTTTTGGGGTTCCAAAAGTTCAGTATCATGGCCACCTCTCAACACCACTAGGAACTCATGAATTGCCTCTAACTCCACCTGCAGATCATTCCTATAATTTGGAACTCTCACCAATGAAAGTCCTGGCTCCTCAGGTTCCAGCGAACGTGTCTTACTCGTATCCAGAAACACCTGTGACACAGAATTTTCCTAATTTCATACAGAGCTCCCCCATGACTTCCAGGCATTTATCAACAACGCATCATGAAGATGCCACTTGGTGGAGCATACAGCAGTCAAGCTCCGGGACCCCCCACTCATTTCATTTAGGAAGATCAGTGATTTTAGGACATCAGCCACAGATAGCTGCACTCCTTCAGAACTCTTCCAAGGGTGTTCTAAGTTCTACTAGACGTTGCAGGAGATGCAGATGCCCTAACTGCCAGTCTCCAAGTAGCAGTGATGAACCTGGAAAGAAAAAACTTCATGTCTGCCACCTTCCTGGATGCGAAAAAGTCTATGGGAAAACATCCCATTTAAAAGCCCATTTGAGGTGGCATGCAGGAGAGAGGCCCTTTGTTTGCAACTGGATCTTTTGTGGCAAGAGCTTCACAAGGTCAGATGAGCTCCAAAGACACCTCAGGACTCACACTGGTGAGAAAAGATTCTGTTGCCAGCAATGTGGGAAGCGTTTTATGAGAAGTGATCACCTCTCAAAACATGTGAAGACCCATCAGAATAGGAAGCCCAAAGCTGGTAGCTCTCATGTAGAGAGCATGAAGAGAGAATAGAATAACAGTTAAATTAGTATGTGGAAAGGATACAAATAATTGTAAAAAAAAAATGTTTAGAATTTGCAAGTGGAAGAGACCACTGGTGAGTAATGCACTGCAATCTTCATGACAATCGACATTTCAGTAAAAGTTTGACACTGTTATTAGAAAAGCAGCAGAATAGCTGTTACCAGCAGCTTTACTCCACACCTTGCATGTGGAAGCATTTGTCATTTGCTGGGTATTATGTCCAGACAAGGAGGTATTGCAGTTCTTTTTACTGAACCAGCATCAGTATTAATATTTTTCTACTGACAAGAGTATTTCTACTTATAGGGGTATATGAATCCTTGCTCGGGGGCTACTCATGAGGTTAAAGTCTTCCATGCAGCCCAACAGACTGGATTGTTTTATTTATTTGTGGGGTTTTTTTTTGTTTTTTTTTTTGTATGGAGTCTTTACCACTGGTTAATTTGCTGTCAGGACCAGCCTAGCACCTTAAGAAATGCTGTCTTTACTGTAGTACAGCTGGTTTGTAATATGTGTATTCTAATGACTCATGAGACAGTTTGTAACTCTGAGATCCAGAATGCTTGGAATACTGACATTTGAGCCAGGCTGCGGCACTAGAACATGCAGCTGCTTTTATTGTGTTCTACAATGTTTGTAACATTTGTGCATGGTTTGTGCCGGCTTTAAATGAGATTTATATTTATTGACCTTAATGTTTAACTGATGCCTTTTCCACTGTCTCTTACCAAGGCCATTTTTAACCGAATTCCTGCAGGTGATTCATAACTCGATTCCAACATGGTAATCATTATGTTGGTCAACTAGTTAGAGGGACAATAGTCAACAAGTTAGAGGAAAGTCAAGGGAAAGCCAAATGAAGTGAGAGAAACGAGTAGCCACTCTAAAGCTGAGACTCCATGTGTGAAGTATAATTGGCTTCTCTTATGAAACCACAAAGTGTATGACAGGAAGAAGTATGCTGTAATTTCATAAAGAGTTCATTAGCTATATTGCAAACCCATTTATCTGTTTCTTAGGCATTTTGACGTTTAAGATGGCTGTCACAAGACCTCAAGAAGTACTTTCAGGACTTAACGGTTAGAGACTTAATATGTTGAAAGTACTTAATCTGCTGAGTTAAACCTAGCTGTGTGTGAGCATACCACAGTGAGATATACATTTAACTCGTCTTTATTGTTGCCTGATAGTTTTGCAGTGGTAAGTTGTGTGATAATGTACGGATGGCTGAACTGAAGATTTGTTAATAAGCCTGTGGTTATAGGGAGTGAAACAGTCTGCTTGGGGGTGTGGGGTTGAGGGACTTCCCCTCTACAAAAAAATCATTCATTTAATGTTCTTGAAAGGTGTGCCATAGTTTGTAATTTATTTTATCTTACGCAACGATTAAGTATCATTGAACTGTTCACGAGCCATACATTATTTCCTTGAACTGCTGAATATAAAATGTTTAAACAAACTCCCAAATCGTTAGAGCTACTAAATTTTTATAAAGTAATAAACACAAAGTCACATGAGAGGCACTACCACATTATAATTTAAGGCTTTAAGTAACACTGTCTGGTAAACTTTGACGTTGTGGATTCACAAACAAGTAAGTGAGTTATGAGGCAGAAATTGTGGTCCTATTTATGTGGGAAGATCTCTTGAGCTACAGTTGTGCAATATGCGGCTTAAAAGGATATGCTGTCATAATGTTCATTAAAAACTGAATAATGAACCTCTACTGATGAGATAAATGTCATCCAATGCAAACGTTTGTCACAGTCTCTGGCTTGCCTTGTATAACATACTAGTGTTTACTGACAAGATTCCACAGGAAAAAAACACTTACCTTCAGGCAACAAGACTGAATTGGCTGCTGGCAGCATAGATGGGAAGCAAGGGCTTCACTGGAATTTACACACTGTTTAGGCTACCTTCCACCTTCTTTCTGTGGTAGTCAGTAACCTTAACAGTCTCAATAGGAAAAAGTAAACAACTGATCATTTGTTTCTGTTTAGTAATTATTCCTAAATTAAACTAATATACATCAGTATTTCCAAGGCATACTACTGAAGTTATGCATTTTGGAGCTGTGCTAAATTATCTATTCTTAAGTACTTATGCCCACAGCTACATTACCCAAACAGGCAACAAGTCACTTCAAGCTGATTTTAAACACTTAAAATTGCAATTCTCCATTTACTTGAACTACAAATACAAAATAGTATGTGCTTTAGTAATGTACAAAAAATAATCTGAAAATTACAGGAGGAAGGGCATTCATTAATCCATTTATACTGGATATGCCATGAAGATGATACATTTACATACAAGTCATTAGAATTAGGTATGGTTACTGCAAGAGTGACTAGTTAAATTTTATCCAGGTTAAGAAGGGAGGAGGGGATCAATGTATAAGAGTGCGGCAACCTATCAAAGTGGTAAATGTCACATGGTCTTATTTACTGTTGCCCCAAACTCACTCTGCTGGATTCTTTGTACTGCAGTGTTGCCATCCCTGCAGTATAACCACGGGGTAGATGTCAACTGATGCAAGAAGGCAACGGTGAGTTTTATTTGTTCTCGTTACAGGTACCCTGCATATTAGTGAGGTCCCAGGTGCAAGCCAACAGGTTTCCAATAACAAACAATAATTGTGCAAGCTGAAGTGACCAGACTGGGTTTTTGAGAGACAATCATGTGCCTCATGCAGGAGGAAGGGGCACAGGTTCGCTGAAATTGTTTTATGTACCAACCCATCTTAGTTTTATTTATAGAAGAAAGTTCTGTCAGTAAAGCAAAACATCAAATTTGGATACCAATACAAAAAAATGTCAGATTAGTAGCAGCTAACAGGAATTACACAGGCTTGCATGTTCCATGCGTGAGTTTCTTCTACTTGCATATTGATTCGGTACCAGCAAACTGAAGTTAATGAGTATGTCTGTTCGGTATTTTCTTTTCTACTTGTATGGTCTTCAAATTTCACAGGTCAGGGCATATATGTTCAGATATGCTTTGTTTTGCTGTACTGATTTGTTTATTTCCAAAGTGTAAGGTGTACATATTTTCCTGCAGATCCTTGTAAGCCAATATATTGAGACATCATGTGAACTATTTAAATAAAAGTAATCACATTTCATAGAAATTTTAACTGCTGTAGTCTGTTTTCCAAAACATGACACTAAGATTATGGGTTAGATTTGTCAGTAATGTTTGGCGATATGTGAAGATCACCATTTCAGGACAGTAAGGCGAGTCTTACACATTTGGTTAATACTAGAACATCAACACAAACGTGGAATTCCCCCGAACCTCTAGTTAATGACCGTGAGATATTTTGTATGCACATGGGGCTTGTGAGATTGGGTGATGATTGTTGGTCTCTGCCAGCTGACCATGCCTCTTTTCCTTTCTCAGAACAGTACTGAGCTTTTAAACCAGCAAGGTCATTAAAACTACTCATATTTACACAGAAAAGAATCTACTAGAATTAAGGGAAACTCCACAATAACAAAGTTTTATGGTCATGGTATACTTTTATCAAAAAGTGATGCAAGAATTTGTTAGTGATATGTAATAATTAGGAACATTCTTAAGAACATCACAGCATTCAGGAGGCTTTGCACAGAATCAAAGTTAAAATATATGTACACATTGTTAGCAAGTTAAAGAAGTCATTTTATCTGTTTTTTTTTTTTTTTTTGTACAGACTGTGCACATACTTATAGCTGTGTTTGATGTGTATCCTAACACATCTGTATGTCTGTGTATGCTTATCTGTCTGTCATGGGTATGTTTGACTGTGTATCCTCACAAGAGATTAAATCAGTACTAAAATTTTATAAGAGGTCATCGGCAACTGTGCCAGATAACAGGTGTGTAAACTGTCAACACTTCAGATCTGAGAGGATCCATGCCAACCACAACCCAAGGTGCATATGAATGCACTATAAAGTAATAATAAGAATAAGACATTACATATAGATTCTGACATGTGTGGTAAAATTTTATGTTCACAAGACTGACAAATTAAAGTAATTCAAATGTGATGGATAATATTTGCCTGTACAGACAGATTACAGTAACTACACTGCGCCTTGAGTGATGAGTGTTTATGAACCAATTGCCAGTGACTCAGTATTTACAATATGTACACTGTTATACGTAGACAACCTGAATGATGAAATGCAGGCATAAAACAGTTCTACAGATTAGGATGTCAACAATTTAGTTAAGAGTAGAAGGTGAGAAGACAAAATTGGCCTCTTTTGGTTGAGTGAGTAAGGAGGTTAATCCAGAAGTCTTGAACTGAGGGTAAACTATAGACGTGTGGAAGGGCATTCCAAAATTTGGGATCATGAATGAGGGAAAGCATGGTCAGTGGTTGGTAGGGATTTTGCTGGTACTTTCAGGAGTAGGAAGTAGGATGATGATATTACTTGGGCCCAGAAGGATAAGGGGTATTTCTCCTTCTTATAATGTTGGGGGAGGAAGAGTTACTTTAATCCTAAGGATAGGGGAAGTAGAAAATTGACATTCTGTTTTACACACTAAGTTTGGTTTAGATTGTTGCCAGTCACAGAGCTTGTTAAAGTCCTTTACTGATATTTGAGAGGCTGAGTGGAAGAGTAAAGAGTGATTAGCACAGAGTAACATGTTGCAGACATCAAAAGGTAGGTTGCTAATGAAGACTAAGAATAGTAGCGGCTTTGTAGGACCCCAGACAGGATGCTGATTTGTGCCTGTCCTGAAAATCACCTGTAGCTTCTTAACCAATCATTTGTGGAAGTACTGAAGATGGCAGTGATTAGGGAGTTAATTAGAAATGAGTGACGGTGACAAAAGCTTTATAGTTATGTCAATGAACAGATCATCTGTCAAGTGACCAAGGTTGAAATGAAGAAGGATAGCATCCATAAGTGCTAGTAGTGTGGTTGGCATGCTATGACACATCAAAAATTTATGCTAATAGATTAAAAAGTATTGCATTTGTGCACATACTTGGGGGCCTTGGTTGTAAATTATTTTTTAAAGTGGTTGTCCAAGGTGGAGCAAAAGGGAGATGGGCCTGTAGTCAGAAGTGGAAATAAGGAAAAGGATTTAGGACCAATAATTATGACTGAGTGCTTCCTGAAATATAGGAATGAGTGGTGAGTTGGGGATCAGCTAAACAGGTGACAGACTTGGTAGGTTAAGTCTTCACTACATATTTTAAGAAACTATGGGTATTAGATCATCCCATACCATGTCCCTCTAGTTAGAAGTGATTTTTAAGTGTTTACTGTTTTTGTTAAAGGGAGATTTGTCAAGGTAAAAGAGGGATTGAGGCTTTATGGGGCATATAGTGGCATTAGCATTGGTAAGGTTGTGTGGGAATGAAAAGTTGGGGCCTTGTGCAACTTCTACTGTACTGTACTACCAATAGCGTTGTCAACTTCATGCTATAATTTTATAGGGCAGTTATGCAGGAAGTGTGCTTACTTACTGCCTTTTTGCTTTGCTGTGGAGATGGGTATTTTTTTTTTTAGATCTGCTTCCATGTTTTTCAAAACATGTCTTGCCCTCTTAGTAGTAAGAGAAATATACAAACTTCTAGGAAACCCTAACTTGTCTCACTAGACAGTTTATAATTAAAAAGAGCAGATTGTGAAGATGCAGATGATGTCTAGTTAAAATTTTTGCTGCTAAAAATAATGGACATTGAAGAGGTTTGCCCAGAGAATGCTTTGTGTAGCATATTGGAACAGGTGATGCATATCTCTTATAGTAGCAGGCCACTGTCTCGTTTCATTTTAAGATTATATACATTTTGTGTTTAAAAGACAAAAGATTTTTAACTCCTTACATCCAAGTAACGCCTCCAGTGCATCTTCAGCTAATTCCTACTGACACCTCTAGGCGTCAAATATTGCTTGGTCATATTTGCATCAATAATTCCAAAACCATGCTGTGTACAAAGTTTTAAAAATTTCGTCTTAAAGCTTACACAATGGCAATCTCAACTGCATTAACATTTGACCTCTGTCTAGTGTAGGTAAATAGATAACTGTTTTTATGATATTAATTTATATAGATATAAATTTCACATGTTTCCAAATATCTCAACAACCAAGTAACACAGACAGAACTCCTTAGCCTCATATGAAAGCTCTCATCCAGATGTATAAAATGATGCAGACAGCATGTGAGTAACTTGAGTACACTGACAAAATAAGCTTAAAAACTGTCTTTCTTTTTAAAGAATTATATGCAAAATAAGTCTGTTTCCAAATTTTTTTTAAAATTTTTTAAAAATTTTTTTGGGAAAATTTTTGTGAAATTTAATTTTGAATTTCCCTG